>NW_027461729.1:600000-813541 GCF_050947455.1 Rhinoderma darwinii
GGTAATTAGTGGTTTGCAGATGGCTAATTCGGTGTGTTCTTGAAAGGAACATCTGAAGGGGCTTCAAGGACTTCCTCTGCTCGGGTTAATGTTAACGTTTAATTGTTATTTATGATTCTGACCCATGTTGGGTCATGTGAATTATTAGGAGGAATTCTCTGGTGGATTCCTAACTAGTTATCCGAATGTTTCGGATTTAAATTGTTTTTATAAAACTGTGAAATTAATAAACGGCTGCTGTGGCCATTTCACATCCAACCTCGGTGTCATGTGTCGTTACTAAATGGGGGTGGGGGATAGTATGGTTTAAGGTTAACACACGACTCTACCTAGGCAGGTCATGGCAACGCCCAAATGCCCTCCTGCCGTGCAAACACTGGCAGCAGCAGCAGCAGCAGCAGTAAGTGCATGCCCACTGCCACCCCTTCTCCTTTCACACCTTGTATCAGCTTTAATCCAGTCCAGTGCTGCCTGCTGAGCAGCACTGACCAACACTGCCTGGGCCCAGGCTTTTATCTCTGAGGCCCCAATATGATGTCAGAAAGCTGGCTCTGGCTCCTGAGGTCTCCACTATGACACGTGCAAAGTTCCGTCTGAACTTTATATAAGACGGTGCGGCTCAGTCAGTCACTTAGTGTTGCCTGAGAGGGCAACACTGCAACAGCCGGCCCCCAGGCTGTCTTTTTTTTGCACAGCTAGTTGCCTCCAGGAGGCCACAAGAGGGAGACAAGGGACTGCAAAATGGAAAATAGGCATCCACCAACTTTACAGACAACTTGTTCTCCTTGCTCCTACAACCTCCATCCTTGCACAGTTTGTTATTCTTCCAGGTAACATAGTAACAAATCCAAATTGCTGCTCTCTTTGTAGGCAAGCAAGGGTTTGTTGCAACTGCAATTCTTACTTCTTCTTGAAATGTAGGGACCACAGTACATTCCATCACATCCATCTAGTGTACACAGGTAGGTCCATTGTGACGGGCGGGCGGGCGGGCTGGCTGCTTTAATGGCTGTTTGCTGTTCCCCTACTCCACTCCACTATTTGACTATGGTGCTGCATCAATCAGTGGCTGGCTCAGGTGCAGCTCTTCAACCTACCTAGGAGGGAGGGCGGAGAGAAGACAAGGAAGGTGAATGAGCTGTTCCAATGTGAAATGCCGGAAACACAGAAACACAGACGACACAAAACAAGAGGTGGCAATGTATTAATTAATTGCATTTAATAAATTAGCTCATTATCACACATGACTGTACAAATGCATTGTCCAACAGGTGTTGAAATAATGGGATTAAAAGGGGAGATCCCATCCGAAAGACAAAAACAATGGCAAACACAAAAAGCACTTTTGGAATCTGATTTTAGTAAACACATAAGGAAAGGGTGCACCGGTCCTGGAAATACTGCAATACCAGGTCAATGCGTGGAGTGGACAGAGCAAGCTCTATTTCCATCTCCCTGTTCTAAAAATCCATTTAATATATGGTCCCCAGATAGGGGACGTATCAGATATTAAACTGATAAGAACAGATACTACACTTGATCTTAGCCAAAAGGCCGAGAAGCGATAACCCGAACGGGCCGCGCGTTGACCGAGCCTGCCCAATACTGCTGTTCACCCCTTGCAGCGATTCAGCCTACTCCTAGGCAATTCCATGGGGCCCTGCAGGCTCACACACACTCACAGCTACTAAGCGGGAGGTGAATAAAGGCCGGAGAGGAAGCAAGACAGGATTTGCTTCTTTTGCTTGCACCACAATGCAGTGCTGAAAGAGGAGGAATCGACATAAAAACGCCTTCCTGGCAACGCCCAAATGCCCTCCTGCCGTGCAAACACTGGCAGCAGCAGCAGCAGTAAGTGCATGCCCACTGCCACCCCTTCTCCTTTCACACCTTGTATCAGCTTTAATCCAGTCCAGTGCTGCCTGCTGAGCAGCACTGACCAACACTGCCTGGGCCCAGGCTTTTATCTCTGAGGCCCCATTATGATGTCAGAAAGCTGGCTCTGGCTCCTGAGGTCTCCACTATGACACGTGCAAAGTTCCGTCTGAACTTTATATAAGACGGTGCGGCTCAGTCAGTCACTCAGTGTTGCCTGAGAGGGCAACACTGCAACAGCCGGCCCCCAGGCTGTCTTTTTTTTGCACAGCTAGTTGCCTCCAGGAGGCCACAAGAGGGAGACAAGGGACTGCAAAATGGAAAATAGGCATCCACCAACTTTACAGACAACTTGTTCTCCTTGCTCCTACAACCTCCATCCTTGCACAGTTTGTTATTCTTCCAGGTAACATAGTAACAAATCCAAATTGCTGCTCTCTTTGTAGGCAAGCAAGGGTTTGTTGCAACTGCAATTCTTACTTCTTCTTGAAATGTAGGGACCACAGTACATTCCATCACATCCATCTAGTGTACACAGGTAGGTCCATTGTGACGGGCGGGCGGGCGGGCTGGCTGCTTTAATGGCTGTTTGCTGTTCCCCTACTCCACTCCACTATTTGACTATGGTGCTGCATCAATCAGTGGCTGGCTCAGGTGCAGCTCTTTAACCTACCTAGGAGGGAGGGCGGAGAGAAGACAAGGAAGGTGAATGAGCTGTTCCAATGTGAAATGCCGGAAACACAGAAACACAGACGACACAAAACAAGAGGTGGCAATGTATTAATTAATTGCATTTAATAAATTAGCTCATTATCACACATGACTGTACAAATGCATTGTCCAACAGGTGTTGAAATAATGGGATTAAAAGGGGAGATCCCATCCGAAAGACAAAAACAATGGCAAACACAAAAAGCACTTTTGGAATCTGATTTTAGTAAACACATAAGGAAAGGGTGCACCGGTCCTGGAAATACTGCAATACCAGGTCAATGCGTGGAGTGGACAGAGCAAGCTCTATTTCCATCTCCCTGTTCTAAAAATCCATTTAATATATGGTCCCCAGATAGGGGACGTATCAGATATTAAACTGATAAGAACAGATACTACACTTGATCTTAGCCAAAAGGCCGAGAAGCGATAACCCGAACGTGCCGCGCGTTTTGCTTCTTTTGCTTGCACCACAATGCAGTGCTGAAAGAGGAGGAATCGACATAAAAACGCCTTACTGGCAACGCCCAAATGCCCTCCTGCCGTGCAAACACTGGCAGCAGCAGCAGCAGCAGCAGCAGCAACAGTAAGTGCATGCCCACTGCCACCCCTTCTCCTTTCACACCTTGTATCAGCTTAAATCCAGTCCAGTGCTGCCTGCTGAGCAGCACTGACCAACACTGCCTGGGCCCAGGCTTTTATCTCTGAGGCCCCATTATGATGTCAGAAAGCTGGCTCTGGCTCCTGAGGTCTCCACTATGACACGTGCAAAGTTCCGTCTGAACTTTATATAAGACGGTGCGGCTCAGTCAGTCACTCAGTGTTGCCTGAGAGGGCAACACTGCAACAGCCGGCCCCCAGGCTGTCTTTTTTTTGCACAGCTAGTTGCCTCCAGGAGGCCACAAGAGGGAGACAAGGGACTGCAAAATGGAAAATAGGCATCCACCAACTTTACAGACAACTTGTTCTCCTTGCTCCTACAACCTCCATCCTTGCACAGTTTGCTATTCTTCCAGGTAACATAGTAACAAATCCAAATTGCTGCTCTCTTTGTAGGCAAGCAAGGGTTTGTTGCAACTGCAATTCTTACTTCTTCTTGAAATGTAGGGACCACAGTACATTCCATCACATCCATCTAGTGTACACAGGTAGGTCCATTGTGACGGGCGGGCGGGCGGGCTGGCTGCTTTAATGGCTGTTTGCTGTTCCCCTACTCCACTCCACTATTTGACTATGGTGCTGCATCAATCAGTGGCTGGCTCAGGTGCAGCTCTTTAACCTACCTAGGAGGGAGGGCGGAGAGAAGACAAGGAAGGTGAATGAGCTGTTCCAATGTGAAATGCCGGAAACACAGAAACACAGACGACACAAAACAAGAGGTGGCAATGTATTAATTAATTGCATTTAATAAATTAGCTCATTATCACACATGACTGTACAAATGCATTGTCCAACAGGTGTTGAAATAATGGGATTAAAAGGGGAGATCCCATCCGAAAGACAAAAACAATGGCAAACACAAAAAGCACTTTTGGAATCTGATTTTAGTAAACACATAAGGAAAGGGTGCACCAGTCCTGGAAATACTGCAATACCAGGTCAATGGGTGGAGTGGACAGAGCAAGTTCTATTTCCATCTCCCTGTTCTAAAAATCCATTTAATATATGGTCCCCAGATAGGGGACGTATCAGATATTAAACTGATAAGAACAGATACTACACTTGATCTTAGCCAAAAGGCCGAGAAGCGATAACCCGAACGTGCCGCGCGGTTTGCTTCTTTTGCTTGCACCACAATGCAGTGCTGAAAGAGGAGGAATCGACATAAAAACGCCTTCCTGGCAACGCCCAAATGCCCTCCTGCCGTGCAAACACTGGCAGCAGCAGCAGCAGCAGCAGCAGCAGTAAGTGCATGCCCACTGCCACCCCTTCTCCTTTCACACCTTGTATCAGCTTTAATCCAGTCCAGTGCTGCCTGCTGAGCAGCACTGACCAACACTGCCTGGGCCCAGGCTTTTATCTCTGAGGCCCCATTATGATGTCAGAAAGCTGGCTCTGGCTCCTGAGGTCTCCACTATGACACGTGCAAAGTTCCGTCTGAACTTTATATAAGACGGTGCGGCTCAGTCAGTCACTCAGTGTTGCCTGAGAGGGCAACACTGCAACAGCCGGCCCCCAGGCTGTCTTTTTTTCGCACAGCTAGTTGCCTCCAGGAGGCCACAAGAGGGAGACAAGGGACTGCAAAATGGAAAATAGGCATCCACCAACTTTACAGACAACTTGTTCTCCTTGCTCCTACAACCTCCATCCTTGCACAGTTTGTTATTCTTCCAGGTAACATAGTAACAAATCCAAATTGCTGCTCTCTTTGTAGGCAAGCAAGGGTTTGTTGCAACTGCAATTCTTACTTCTTCTTGAAATGTAGGGACCACAGTACATTCCATCACATCCATCTAGTGTACACAGGTAGGTCCATTGTGACGGGCGGGCGGGCGGGCGGGCTGGCTGCTTTAATGGCTGTTTGCTGTTCCCCTACTCCACTCCACTATTTGACTATGGTGCTGCATCAATCAGTGGCTGGCTCAGGTGCAGCTCTTTAACCTACCTAGGAGGGAGGGCGGAGAGAAGACAAGGAAGGTGAATGAGCTGTTCCAATGTGAAATGCCGGAAACACAGAAACACAGACGACACAAAACAAGAGGTGGCAATGTATTAATTAATTGCATTTAATAAATTAGCTCATTATCACACATGACTGTACAAATGCATTGTCCAACAGGTGTTGAAATAATGGGATTAAAAGGGGAGATCCCATCCGAAAGACAAAAACAATGGCAAACACAAAAAGCACTTTTGGAATCTGATTTTAGTAAACACATAAGGAAACGGTGCACCGGTCCTGGAAATACTGCAATACCAGGTCAATGCGTGGAGTGGACAGAGCAAGCTCTATTTCCATCTCCCTGTTCTAAAAATCCATTTAATATATGGTCCCCAGATAGGGGACGTATCAGATATTAAACTGATAAGAACAGATACTACACTTGATCTTAGCCAAAAGGCCGAGAAGCGATAACCCGAACGTGCCGCGCGTTTTGCTTCTTTTGCTTGCACCACAATGCAGTGCTGAAAGAGGAGGAATCGACATAAAAACGCCTTCCTGGCAACGCCCAAATGCCCTCCTGCCGTGCAAACACTGGCAGCAGCAGCAGCAGCAGCAGCAGCAGTAAGTGCATGCCCACTTCCACCCCTTCTCCTTTCACACCTTGTATCAGCTTTAATCCAGTCCAGTGCTGCCTGCTGAGCAGCACTGACCAACACTGCCTGGGCCCAGGCTTTTATCTCTGAGGCCCCATTATGATGTCAGAAAGCTGGCTCTGGCTCCTGAGGTCTCCACTATGACACGTGCAAAGTTCCGTCTGAACTTTATATAAGACGGTGCGGCTCAGTCAGTCACTCAGTGTTGCCTGAGAGGGCAACACTGCAACAGCCGGCTCCCAGGCTGTCTTTTTTTTGCACAGCTAGTTGCCTCCAGGAGGCCACAAGAGGGAGACAAGGGACTGCAAAATGGAAAATAGGCATCCACCAACTTTACAGACAACTTGTTCTCCTTGCTCCTACAACCTCCATCCTTGCACAGTTTGTTATTCTTCCAGGTAACATAGTAACAAATCCAAATTGCTGCTCTCTTTGTAGGCAAGCAAGGGTTTGTTGCAACTGCAATTCTTACTTCTTCTTGAAATGTAGGGACCACAGTACATTCCATCACATCCATCTAGTGTACACAGGTAGGTCCATTGTGACGGGCGGGCGGGCGGGCGGGCTGGCTGCTTTAATGGCTGTTTGCTGTTCCCCTACTCCACTCCACTATTTGACTATGGTGCTGCATCAATCAGTGGCTGGCTCAGGTGCAGCTCTTTAACCTACCTAGGTGGGAGGGCGGAGAGAAGACAAGGAAGGTGAATGAGCTGTTCCAATGTGAAATGCCGGAAACACAGAAACACAGACGACACAAAACAAGAGGTGGCAATGTATTAATTAATTGCATTTAATAAATTAGCTCATTATCACACATGACTGTACAAATGCATTGTCCAACAGGTGTTGAAATAATGGGATTAAAAGGGGAGATCCCATCCGAAAGACAAAAACAATGGCAAACACAAAAAGCACTTTTGGAATCTGATTTTAGTAAACACATAAGGAAACGGTGCACCGGTCCTGGAAATACTGCAATACCAGGTCAATGCGTGGAGTGGACAGAGCAAGCTCTATTTCCATCTCCCTGTTCTAAAAATCCATTTAATATATGGTCCCCAGATAGGGGACGTATCAGATATTAAACTGATAAGAACAGATACTACACTTGATCTTAGCCAAAAGGCCGAGAAGCGATAACCCGAACGTGCCGCGCGTTTTGCTTCTTTTGCTTGCACCACAATGCAGTGCTGAAAGAGGAGGAATCGACATAAAAACGCCTTCCTGGCAACGCCCAAATGCCCTCCTGCCGTGCAAACACTGGCAGCAGCAGCAGCAGCAGCAGTAAGTGCATGCCCACTGCCACCCCTTCTCCTTTCACACCTTGTATCAGCTTTAATCCAGTCCAGTGCTGCCTGCTGAGCAGCACTGACCAACACTGCCTGGGCCCAGGCTTTTATCTCTGAGGCCCCATTATGATGTCAGAAAGCTGGCTCTGGCTCCTGAGGTCTCCACTATGACACGTGCAAAGTTCCGTCTGAACTTTATATAAGACGGTGCGGCTCAGTCAGTCACTCAGTGTTGCCTGAGAGGGCAACACTGCAACAGCCGGCTCCCAGGCTGTCTTTTTTTTGCACAGCTAGTTGCCTCCAGGAGGCCACAAGAGGGAGACAAGGGACTGCAAAATGGAAAATAGGCATCCACCAACTTTACAGACAACTTGTTCTCCTTGCTCCTACAACCTCCATCCTTGCACAGTTTGTTATTCTTCCAGGTAACATAGTAACAAATCCAAATTGCTGCTCTCTTTGTAGGCAAGCAAGGGTTTGTTGCAACTGCAATTCTTACTTCTTCTTGAAATGTAGGGACCACAGTACATTCCATCACATCCATCTAGTGTACACAGGTAGGTCCATTGTGACGGGCGGGCGGGCGGGCGGGCTGGCTGCTTTAATGGCTGTTTGCTGTTCCCCTACTCCACTCCACTATTTGACTATGGTGCTGCATCAATCAGTGGCTGGCTCAGGTGCAGCTCTTTAACCTACCTAGGTGGGAGGGCGGAGAGAAGACAAGGAAGGTGAATGAGCTGTTCCAATGTGAAATGCCGGAAACACAGAAACACAGACGACACAAAACAAGAGGTGGCAATGTATTAATTAATTGCATTTAATAAATTAGCTCATTATCACACATGACTGTAACAAATGCTGTAAAGGCAGGGGGTAGGGAGACGGACAAGTGAGCCCTAATCTACCCGCCACTCTGTCCCTGCCTACTTGCAACGACCCGCCCTAGGCGACGGGGTACAACTGGGCGGCGGTCCCTGTGCTCAGTAAGTGCACGACAAACACGACAAACATACAAGGAACACAAGCAAGGAAAAGGGGCCGTTGCCCACGGCAACACCGTGAGCAACCAGAGTGGTGAACGAGCCGAGTCAAGCCAGGAGTGTGCGAGGTACAAAACGAAAAGCAGAAGAGTAGTCGGTAAGCCAGGGTCGGTATGGAGCAGGATCAAAAATAGCAGGAGCTGTAGCTGGGCCAGGAACCACAAGGAAAGAAACAAAAGCAATAACAAGCACCGAGGGACAGGAAGTGCAGGCTTAAATAGACCGAGGGCGGGAGCTAGCTGAGTCTGGCCAGGTTACGATAGGCTCTCCCACTCCTAAGCCTGCCAGCCTGAATGGTGGAAGCAGGAGTCAGTCTCAGGGATGTATTCTCAGGTGCTGACTGATTAGTTCTGGGAGTTAACCCCGCTGTGCCTGGCAGATCCTTTACAGTACCCCCCCTTTTATGAGGGGCCACCGGACCCTTTCTAAGTGGACCTGGCTTACTGGGGAAACGCAGGTGGAACCTCCTGACCAATACCCCAGCGTGAACATCCCGGGCGGGTACCCAAGTCCTCTCCTCGGGCCCGTATCCTCTCCAATGGACCAGGTACTGGAGGGAGCCTTGGACCATCTTGCTGTCCACAATCCTGGCCACCTCGAATTCCACCCCCTCCGGGGTGAGGATGGGAACAGGAGGTCTCCTCGAGGGAGCCAAGGACGGGGAGCAGCATTTGAGGAGGGAGGCATGAAACACGTCGTGTATCCGAAAAGACGGGGGTAACTCCAGCCGGAAGGAGACAGGATTGAGGACCTCAATGACCTTATACGGCCCAATAAACCGGGGAGCAAACTTCTTGGACGGAACCTTGAGACGCAAGTTCCTAGACGACAACCACACCAGATCCCCGACCATAAACAGGGGGTTAGCAGAACGTTTTTTATCAGCCTGAGTTTTTTGTACGCTCTGGGACACCTCTAGGTTTTTCTGAACCTGGGCCCAGACTGTGCACAGTTCCCGATGAACGACCTCTACCTCAGGATTGTTGGAACTACCAGGTGAAACGGAGGAGAACCGTGGATTAAACCCAAAATTACAAAAAAAAGGAGAGACCCCTGACGAGTTACTGACCCGGTTATTAAGGGAAAATTCGGCGAGGGGAATGAAAGAGACCCAATCAAATTGACAGTCAGAGACAAAACACCTTAAGTATTGTTCTAGAGACTGATTAGTCCTCTCCGTTTGGCCATTGGTTTCAGGATGGAAGGCAGAGGAGAAGGACAGATCAATCCCCAACTTCATACAGAAGGCTCTCCAAAACAATGAAACAAATTGTACCCCTCTGTCCGAAACAATATTGACAGGGACCCCATGGAGACGCAGGATGTGTTTGACAAACAAGGTAGCCAACGTTTTGGCGTTGGGTAGTTTCTTGAGGGGCACAAAGTGGCACATCTTACTGAAGCGGTCCACCACCACCCACACCACCGACTTGCCTTGGGATGGAGGCAAATCGGTGATAAAATCCATGGAGATATGTGTCCAAGGTCTCTGGGGAATGGGCAACGAACGCAGTAAGCCCGCTGGTCGGGACCTGGGAGTCTTGGACCTAGCACAAACCTCACAAGCGGCGACGTAGGCCTTAACGTCTTTAGGCAACCCAGGCCACCAATAATTTCTGGTAATGAGGTGTTTGGTACCCAGGATGCCTGGATGGCCAGATAGTGCGGAGTCATGATTTTCCCTAAGTACCCTTAGCCGGAATTGCAGGGGAACAAACAGCTTGTTCTCAGGAAGGTTCCCGGGAGCTGCACCTTGATCAGCAGCAATTTCAGAGACTAAATCAGAATCGATCGAGGAAATGATTATACCTGGAGGCAAAATACAAGCAGGATCTTCCTCCGAAGGAGGGCTGGCCATGAAGCTACGCGACAGTGCATCAGCCTTAATATTTTTAGACCCAGCCCTATAGGTAACCAAAAAATTGAATCTGGTAAAAAATAACGCCCATCGAGCTTGTCTCGGGTTTAGCCTCCGGGCAGATTCTAGGAAAACCAGATTCTTGTGGTCGGTAAGGACCGTTACCTGGTGCCTAGCCCCCTCCAGGAAGTGGCGCCACTCTTCAAATGCCCATTTAATGGCTAAGAGTTCGCGGTTGCCAATATCATAGTTACTTTCAGTTGGCGAAAACTTCCTGGAGAAGTAGGCACAGGGGCGGAGATGGGTGAGGGACCTGGTACCCTGGGACAAGACAGCCCCCACTCCCACCTCAGATGCGTCAACTTCCACGATAAATGGCTCCATTTGGTTGGGCTGAACCAGCACCGGGGCCGAGACAAAGCACTTCTTAAGGACCTCAAAAGCCTGGACAGCCTCAGGAGGCCAGTGGAGGAGATCAGCACCTTTGCGAGTGAGGTCCGTAAGGGGCTTAGCGATGACCGAGAAGTTAGCAATAAATCTCCTGTAATAATTAGCAAACCCCAAAAAACACTGTAACGCCTTCAGGGAGGCAGGTTGGACCCATTCCGCCACAGCCTGAACCTTGGCGGGGTCCATGCGGAATTCTTGAGGAGTGAGGATTTGACCCAAAAATGGAATCTCCTGTACCCCAAACACACATTTTTCGGTTTTGGCAAACAGTTTATTTTCCCGAAGGACCTGGAGCACCTTCCTGACATGCTCCACGTGGGAGGACCAGTCCTTGGAAAACACCAGTATGTCATCAAGGTACACTACCAGAAAAATCCCCAGGTAATTTCTCAAAATCTCATTTATGAAATTCTGGAAGACCGCAGGGGCATTACACAACCCAAAGGGCATGACGAGGTATTCGAAATGGCCTTCGGGCGTGTTAAACGCAGTCTTCCACTCATCCCCCTCTTTGATGCGAATAAGGTTATACGCCCCCCGTAGATCCAATTTAGAAAACCATTGGGCCCCCTGAACCTGATTAAAGAGATCAGGAATCAAAGGAAGGGGATACTGGTTCCTTACCGTGACCTTATTCAGGCTACGGTAGTCAATGCATGGTCTAAGACCACCATCCTTCTTCCCCACGAAGAAGAAGCCAGCACCTACCGGAGAAGAAGAGGGACGAATGTAACCCTTGGCCAGGGATTCCTGGATATACACTCTCATAGCTTCACGTTCGGGACAAGAAAGATTAAATATCCTACCCTTAGGAAGCTTAGCTCCTGGTACCAATTCGATAGCGCAATCGTATTCTCTATGAGGAGGTAACACTTCGGAGGCCTCCCTAGAGAAAACATCAGCGAAGTCCTGAACAAACTCGGGTAGCGTATTCGCCTCCTTAGGGGGAGAAATAGAATTAACAGAAAAACATGACGTACAACATTCATTACCCCATTTGGTTAGCTCCCCAGTATTCCAGTCAAACGTAGGATTATGCAACTGCAACCAGGGAAGACCTAGAACCAAATCGTACGATAATCCCTGCATCAACAGTACAGAGCATTGCTCCAAATGCATGGAGCCAACAAGGAGTTCAAAAACAGGGGTATGCTGTGTAAAATAACCATTAGCAAGAGGAGTGGCGTCGATACCCACTACCGGGACAGGTTTAGGCAAATCAATAAGAGGCATAGCAAGGGACATAGCAAATTCCACAGACATGATATTAGTAGAGGACCCTGAATCCACGAAAGCACTGCCGGTAGCAGACCTACCACCAAAAGAGACCTGAAAGGGAAGCAAGATCTTAGTACGTTTCATATTTACGGGAAATACCTGTGCGCCCAAGTGACCTCCCCGATGATCACTTAGACGCGGAAGTTCTCTGGCTGCAACCTTACGCTTAGGACAGTTGTTCACTTGATGCTTGTCGTCCCCACAGTAGAAGCAGAGACCATTCTTCCTGCGGAATTCTCTACGTTGTTGGGGGGACACGGAGGCCCCGAGTTGCATAGGTATCTCTGAATCTTTCGGGGAGGAACGAAGCAACGGAGCTTCGGGAGGCATCATGGGGGAGTCGGAGGAGAAAACACATAAACGTTCACGTTGTCGTTCCCTGAGACGTCGGTCAAGTCGTATCGCTAAAGCCATAACCTGGTCTAGGGAGTCAGAAGAGGGATAGCTAACTAGCAGGTCTTTCAGGGCATTCGACAGACCCAACCTAAACTGGCACCTTAAGGCAGGGTCATTCCACCGAGAAGCTACGCACCACTTCCGAAAGTCAGAGCAATACTCCTCAACAGGTCTCTTACCCTGACTTAAGGTCACCAGCTGACTCTCGGCATAGGCAGTCCTGTCAGTCTCGTCATAAATAAGTCCGAGAGCAGAAAAGAAACAATCAACGGAGGAAAGTTCAGGGGCGTCCGGAGCCAAGGAGAAGGCCCACTCTTGGGGCCCTTCCTGGAGCCGGGACATAATTATACCCACCTGCTGGCTCTCAGAACCTGAGGAATGAGGCTTTAAACGAAAGTAAAGCCTACAACTCTCCCGAAAGGAGAGAAAAGTCCTCCGGTCCCCTGAGAACCGGTCGGGCAACTTGAGGTGGGGTTCAAGAGGTGCGGTGCGGGGAACTACCAGGGTAGCATCAGGCTGGTTGACCCTCTGAGCCAGGGCCTGGACCTGTAGGGAGAGACCCTGCATTTGCTGAGCCAGGGTCTCACGGGGATCCATAGTGGTGTCAGGGACCAGGGGTAGACTAGGTATGGGCTTGTTATTATGTAAAGGCAGGGGGTAGGGAGACGGACAAGTGAGCCCTAATCTACCCGCCACTCTGTCCCTGCCTACTTGCAACGACCCGCCCTAGGCGACGGGGTACAACTGGGCGGCGGTCCCTGCGCTCAGTAAGTGCACGACAAACATACAAGGAACACAAGCAAGGAAAAGGGGCCGTTGCCCACGGCAACACCGTGAGCAACCAGAGTGGTGAACGAGCCGAGTCAAGCCAGGAGTGTGCGAGGTACAAAACGAAAAGCAGAAGAGTAGTCGGTAAGCCAGGGTCGGTATGGAGCAGGATCAAAAATAGCAGGAGCTGTAGCTGGGCCAGGAACCACAAGGAAAGAAACAAAAGCAATAACAAGCACCGAGGGACAGGAAGTGCAGGCTTAAATAGACCGAGGGCGGGAGCTAGCTGAGTCTGGCCAGGTTACGATAGGCTCTCCCACTCCTAAGCCTGCCAGCCTGAATGGTGGAAGCAGGAGTCAGTCTCAGGGATGTATTCTCAGGTGCTGACTGATTAGTTCTGGGAGTTAACCCCGCTGTGCCTGGCAGATCCTTTACAAATGCATTGTCCAACAGGTGTTGAAATAATGGGATTAAAAGGGGAGATCCCATCCGAAAGACAAAAACAATGGCAAACACAAAAAGCACTTTTGGAATCTGATTTTAGTAAACACATAAGGAAAGGGTGCACCGGTCCTGGAAATACTGCAATACCAGGTCAATGCGTGGAGTGGACAGAGCAAGCTCTATTTCCATCTCCCTGTTCTAAAAATCCATTTAATATATGGTCCCCAGATAGGGGACGTATCAGATATTAAACTGATAAGAACAGATACTACACTTGATCTTAGCCAAAAGGCCGAGAAGCGATAACCCGAACGTGCCGCGCGTTTTGCTTCTTTTGCTTGCACCACAATGCAGTGCTGAAAGAGGAGGAATCGACATAAAAACGCCTTCCTGGCAACGCCCAAATGCCCTCCTGCCGTGCAAACACTGGCAGCAGCAGCAGCAGCAGCAGTAAGTGCATGCCCACTGCCACCCCTTCTCCTTTCACACCTTGTATCAGCTTTAATCCAGTCCAGTGCTGCCTGCTGAGCAGCACTGACCAACACTGCCTGGGCCCAGGCTTTTATCTCTGAGGCCCCATTATGATGTCAGAAAGCTGGCTCTGGCTCCTGAGGTCTCCACTATGACACGTGCAAAGTTCCGTCTGAACTTTATATAAGACGGTGCGGCTCAGTCAGTCACTCAGTGTTGCCTGAGAGGGCAACACTGCAACAGCCGGCCCCCAGGCTGTCTTTTTTTTGCACAGCTAGTTGCCTCCAGGAGGCCACAAGAGGGAGACAAGGGACAGCAAAATGGAAAATAGGCATCCACCAACTTTACAGACAACTTGTTCTCCTTGCTCCTACAACCTCCATCCTTGCACAGTTTGTTATTCTTCCAGGTAACATAGTAACAAATCCAAATTGCTGCTCTCTTTGTAGGCAAGCAAGGGTTTGTTGCAACTGCAATTCTTACTTCTTCTTGAAATGTAGGGACCACAGTACATTCCATCACATCCATCTAGTGTACACAGGTAGGTCCATTGTGACGGGCGGGCGGGCGGGCTGGCTGCTTTAATGGCTGTTTGCTGTTCCCCTACTCCACTCCACTATTTGACTATGGTGCTGCATCAATCAGTGGCTGGCTCAGATGCAGCTCTTTAACCTACCTAGGAGGGAGGGCGGAGAGAAGACAAGGAAGGTGAATGAGCTGTTCCAATGTGAAATGCCGGAAACACAGAAACACAGACGACACAAAACAAGAGGTGGCAATGTATTAATTAATTGCATTTAATAAATTAGCTCATTATCACACATGACTGTACAAATGCATTGTCCAACAGGTGTTGAAATAATGGGATTAAAAGGGGAGATCCCATCCGAAAGACAAAAACAATGGCAAACACAAAAAGCACTTTTGGAATCTGATTTTAGTAAACACATAAGGAAAGGGTGCACCGGTCCTGGAAATACTGCAATACCAGGTCAATGCGTGGAGTGGACAGAGCAAGCTCTATTTCCATCTCCCTGTTCTAAAAATCCATTTAATATATGGTCCCCAGATAGGGGACGTATCAGATATTAAACTGATAAGAACAGATACTACACTTGATCTTAGCCAAAAGGCCAAGAAGCGATAACCCGAACGGGCCGCGCGTTGACCGAGCCTGCCCAATACTGCTGTTCACCCCTTGCAGCGATTCAGCCTACTCCTAGGCAATTCCATGGGGCCCTGCAGGCTCACACACACTCACAGCTACTAAGCGGGAGGTGAATAAAGGCCGGAGAGGAAGCAAGACAGGATTTGCTTCTTTTGCTTGCACCACAATGCAGTGCTGAAAGAGGAGGAATCGACATAAAAACGCCTTCCTGGCAATGCCCAAATGCCCTCCTGCCGTGCAAACACTGGCAGCAGCAGCAGCAGCAGCAGCAGCAGCAGCAGTAAGTGCATGCCCACTGCCACCCCTTCTCCTTTCACACCTTGTATCAGCTTTAATCCAGTCCAGTGCTGCCTGCTGAGCAGCACTGACCAACACTGCCTGGGCCCAGGCTTTTATCTCTGAGGCCCCATTATGATGTCAGAAAGCTGGCTCTGGCTCCTGAGGTCTCCACTATGACACGTGCAAAGTTCCGTCTGAACTTTATATAAGACGGTGCGGCTCAGTCAGTCACTCAGTGTTGCCTGAGAGGGCAACACTGCAACAGCCGGCCCCCAGGCTGTCTTTTTTTTGCACAGCTAGTTGCCTCCAGGAGGCCACAAGAGGGAGACAAGGGACTGCAAAATGGAAAATAGGCATCCACCAACTTTACAGACAACTTGTTCTCCTTGCTCCTACAACCTCCATCCTTGCACAGTTTGTTATTCTTCCAGGTAACATAGTAACAAATCCAAATTGCTGCTCTCTTTGTAGGCAAGCAAGGGTTTGTTGCAACTGCAATTCTTACTTCTTCTTGAAATGTAGGGACCACAGTACATTCCATCACATCCATCTAGTGTACACAGGTAGGTCCATTGTGACGGGCGGGCGGGCGGGCTGGCTGCTTTAATGGCTGTTTGCTGTTCCCCTACTCCACTCCACTATTTGACTATGGTGCTGCATCAATCAGTGGCTGGCTCAGGTGCAGCTCTTTAACCTACCTAGGAGGGAGGGCGGAGAGAAGACAAGGAAGGTGAATGAGCTGTTCCAATGTGAAATGCCGGAAACACAGAAACACAGACGACACAAAACAAGAGGTGGCAATGTATTAATTAATTGCATTTAATAAATTAGCTCATTATCACACATGACTGTACAAATGCATTGTCCAACAGGTGTTGAAATAATGGGATTAAAAGGGGAGATCCCATCCGAAAGACAAAAACAATGGCAAACATAAAAAGCACTTTTGGAATCTGATTTTAGTAAACACATAAGGAAAGGGTGCACCGGTCCTGGAAATACTGCAATACCAGGTCAATGCGTGGAGTGGACAGAGCAAGCTCTATTTCCATCTCCCTGTTCTAAAAATCCATTTAATATATGGTCCCCAGATAGGGGACGTATCAGATATTAAACTGATAAGAACAGATAAGGTTTCAACAAAATTTTATTGACACATATATATATACAGAGAATACATTTTCATAAAATAAAATTCAGTAATAAAATGCTTGTTGTACATTTCAAAAAATAATTTTTGTGTAATTCAATTCTGTAATAAATTATATGTTTGTACATTTTTCTTTAATAAAATTCAGTAACAAAATGTTTTTTAATTCATTTCATTAAAACCTTTTTGTAAAATAACTTCAGTAATAAAATGTTTATTTTTAATACATTTCATTAAAATGATAAAAGCAATAAATTTGTAACGAGAAGAAGGTTTCTTTAAAAATCTGACAATGGCAGGATAAAACAAGCAGTAAAATCACAATTACAAATACATAAATTATTTACATGGTAATCGTGTTCCACAGAGACAGACACCACATGGATGCCGCTTCTTTTGCTCCTAGATTTTTTTTGTCTCTGAGGTAGTATACATACAGCTCACTTAACGCAATCTTGACACAGTCTGTAATGTCAATAAAATCACGTTTAAAAAGAAGAATGTTCCTAACCTTCCAGATGGCATTTTTAAAACAGTTAATAATCATCCAGCAGATCATCTGCTGTCTGAATGATGGGCAGGTAAAAAGGCCATAAAAAACGTATTCGTACTTAAAATCTTTAAGACCACAGATCCATTTTAGTAAAAGGCCGGCTTTCCTCCATACCTCCTGTGCATAGTGGCAGTTCCAGAACAAGTGCATTACTGTTTCATCATTTCCGCACCTATCTCGTGGGCACTTGGCTCTCGCCACCAGTCCTCGCCTATGTTGGAATGCACGTGTAGGGAGGCACTGGTGGACGATTGCCCAGGCAAGGTCCTTATGCACATTTGCAAGATATTTCCCGTACACATTTCGCCACACTTGCTTGGACCTTGCCTGCGAGAAATTGGACACTGCCACTGTCTCTTCTCCGTGTCTGCACGCCATCGACACCTTTCTCTGGTCCCCCAATATGTCAGGCTCCAATTCTTGGAGGCTCAGGAGCCTAACAGTCTTTTCTAGCACCACATAGTGTTTTGGGGGACACAGAAGCACAGGAGAATTTAGGGAGATACGAGCCCAACGTTTAAAAACCATGCCCGCTGCGTATTTTAAAAAGCAGCTAAAAATGCCATCGGATTTAAACATTTTAAAACAGAAGCAGAAATATTTGATATAAAAAAATGTAAAAAGGTTAGGAACATCTCTCCCGCCATTGTCTTTACCTTTATACATAAAATCACGCTTTAATTTTTCCATCTTGGAGCCCCACAGAAACATAAAACAAATGCGTGTTAGCTTTTTAATATATAAAATGGATGGAGGGAAAACCATGGCCACATAGAGCATTATTGGGATTAAAACCATTTTTATGATTAAAATTTTCCCCTCCATCGTGAGGCTCCTAAGATTCCACATTAAAACCTTCTTCTCTATTTTTGCTATCACTGAGTCCCAGTTAGAGGTCCCATTGTTCGCCTGATTAAAAACAATCCCTAAAATTTTAATCTGGTCCTTCTGCATTCTGACTCCTGGGGTCAGGGAGGAATCCCAGCCTCCTATATTAAAACACTCACATTTATCAATATTAAGTTTAAAACCAGAAGCTTCGCAGAAAAAGGTGGTGTTCCTCAGCGCCCTCCTCATGGATGATGAATCGGGGCACAGAATTGTCACATCATCCATGTAGCTTAATACCTTTACTTGGTTGCCCCTCCCACCAGGTATTGGGGCGCCTCTAATAACTTTATCGTTCCTGAGTATGGCTAAAAGGGGCTCCATTGCGCAAATAAATAGTAGGGGAGACAATGGGCACCCTTGCTTGACTCCAGATAAAAGAGGAACACCACTAGTTAAAAATCCATTTATAGAAATCTCACTAAAACAGGACCGATATAAAAGCATAACACGACTTATAATAAAATCAGGCACCGCCATTTTTTTAAGCACCATAAAAAGGAACTCATGGGACACTCTATCAAAGGCCTTTTCAAAATCAAGGGATAAAATAGCAAGGTTTTGGCCTCGATCTTTAAAATACCAAATAACATCTCTTAAAATATTAAGGGACTCAGTGATAGATCTACCAGGTACCCCACAGACCTGATTTGGGTGGATTAATTTACTGATAAAAGGTTTAAAACGGACCGCTATCAGTTTGGCTAAAATTTTATAATCTACATTTAAAAGCGTAATCGGGCGCCAATTTTTGAGCTGGTCCTTTCCACCCTTATTTTTAAAAATTAGGGACACAATCCCCCTTCTCCAAGAAGGGGGCAGCTCTTCTACAATAAAAGCCTCTTTATATAATAAAATCATATCCTCTTTTAAAACATCCCAAAAAGTTAGATAAAATTCAATAGGCAACCCATCCTCCCCAGGGGCCTTTCCCGCTGAAAAACTTTTAAAAACAAATAAAAGTTCCTCCAAATTAAGATCCCGGGATAAAACCTCCTGGTCCAAAGTATCTAACTTAAAATCAAGGGAGTTAAGAGCATGATTTAAAAAGGATTCATCAATGGCTTTTTTACTAAAAAGGAGTTGGTAAAAATTAAAAGCTGCCTTTAACATTCCTCCCACGGAAGTCTCCCCTTCTAGGTTTAAAATAGCGTCTCTTTTGTCGTTTACCTTTTTAAAAAAGAATCGGGAGCACTTCTCGTCTTCTTCTAGATGCTTCACGTGGGAGTTAAAAATTATTTGTTTACCTTTATCATCAAGACATTTTTTTATTTCAGCTTTTAAGTTTAAAATATCAGAATCCACATCAAACCCAACATCCTTCAATTTAAAAAGCACATGTAGACGCTTATTAAGAACATAAAACCACTGTTTCTTTTCTCTGGCTTTCTTCCTACCTGCTCGGATAAAAAATAATTTAATTTTTGGTTTAATGCCCTCCCACCAGTGCAGCATGGTCCCGTGGGGTTTTCTCTGTAATTGCCAGCACTGGTAGGTCCGCACAAACTCATTTTTAATTTCAGGGTCCTCCAGGAGCGTGGTGTTCAACCTCCAGAGGCCCTTACTTACTTTTTGCTCTCCCTCCAGCTCCAGAGACACATTTAGGAGTTTATGATCTGAAAAGATGTTATTTAAAAGCATGCATTTTTGAGGGGTAAAATCATGGGAGGCAAAAATAAAATCGATTCTGGAGCTCACTCTTCCATTAGACCATGTGGCGCCTGCGTCTCCTGGCAAGAGATCCTTCCAGCAATCGCGTAATTTAAAATCATCAATAAAATTTTTGAGCAGGTAGGTAGTGTGGTCTTTCCTATTTGCATCACCCCCCTGCCGGCACTCTCCTTCTCTTATGCAGTTAAAATCACCCCCTACCAGCAGGGGGGCAGACCCAACACAAAACAGTGGTAAAATATTAAAAAGTTCTGCCCGCTCCTGTTTGTCAGGAGGGGCATACACATTTAAAATACGAATTAAAAGTCCATTAATGTGCAGGTGGGTTAAAACAGCTCTGCCGGGCATAATCTCAATCACATTTTGTATAGAAATAAAATGGCCACGGCAGAGTAATCCCACACCTGTAGAACGACAGTCATTGGCTCCAGACCACACCGAAGGGCCCAGCTTCCAATCTTGTTTTAGATCCATATAGTCCATGCTGTTAGGGATTCCACACTCCTGCAGTAGGCAAAAATCAAAGTCCATAGTCTCAAGGTAAGAAAACAAAGCAGCCCTGCGAACAGGGCTCTTTAGGGACCTCACATTCAGTGAGGAGAATTTTAGGGTACTACAAGGCATAGTTTATGGAGAGTCAGTGTCCACTTCTGAGGAGCCCGACTCCGATATACTCTGGGAGTCAGGCTGCCCCGCATCCGGGGACGCGAACTCCACGATGTTCACAGGGTCAGAGCCGGACAGATGTTTCGACCCGACCCTTCCCCTGAATTCGCTTTCGTCCGAACTGCGGCATAACGTTTTCCTCTTTATTGTAGACACCTCCTCCTCTCTTGACCTCTTCCCCGTACTGGATAAATCCATCGTCGTCTCGTCCTCGTCCTCCTCACTCGACGTCACCTCGGTCTCCTGGCTGATGTCATCTCCGTCACGATCTCCGGCCACTGCTACCTCAGGTGCGGCTACAGGTTCCTCCGGATCGCTGGTCGTCTTGGGTTGCTCAGGAGCCTGTGAGGTCCCTTCCTTCTTCCTTATCATTCCGCCTACTGCATCTAAAGCCGTCAGCATCCGACCCTCTATTGGCGTGACAAGAGGGACCGACTCTAGCTGCCCGGCCGATCGGCGGCGGCTGGTGCTTGGGGTATCCCGCAAGGAGCCCCTACGTCTGGACTCCTTATTTGGCTCTTCACCAGCCGCCGTCTCTGCCCAGTCCCCTTTTGTGGGTATCGAGGACCGGCGAGACTTTTTGCCGACCGGCTCCGGGTTGGAGCTTGGGGCCTTCATTACAGAGCTAGAACAGCCCTGCTCGGCCCCCTTGGAATCCCTAGGACCACCCTCCACACGTGGCCCGGAGGGTATTGGCCCTGACCCTTCGGTGGGTCCCGGGGCATTACCAGCAGTGCCCGCACCTGTTGCAGGCTGCTGCCCTGGCCCCGGTCGGGGTGGCCCAGGTTTGGGTTCACCCCTCAATGACTGCGTTCTCTTTGGACATTCTTTGTACATGTGTCCTGTCTCCCCGCACAGGTTACACATGGTGCTGGAACTGCATTTGGAGGCCACGTGCCCAAGGCCTCCACATTTATTACAGCGTATGACATGACCCTCACTGCATGCGTCTTTCGTATGTCCATACGACTGGCAGTTCCAGCAGAACCGAGGCATCTGGGGGTAAAAGAGATATCCCCGGTTCCTCCCAATGGCAAAGTTGGCTGGCGGATGTATAAAGCCTCGTATGCCATTTGGGTCTTGGAAGAATTTCACAAAATACTTCCGCTTTCCATTCCAGAAGCCTTCCGCATTTTTAACTTCATGGCTGAAGTGGATTTCTCGACAGTATCGCCCAAGAAAGATCTCAATGTCCCTGGCAGGGACAAACGGGCTGTGCATCACCACGACAAGTGGAATAGATTCCTCCCCGTAGAGGAATGCGAAATAGAGCCCGTCCAGGCGCTCTTCTGTCTGGTCCGCACCAGACAGGGCTGCACAGATGGTGTCGCAGCAGGCCGCGGTACAAAAGGAGATGGTATATCGTCCGCGGCCTTCCTGGTCATTAAGACACAGGATGTTCTCCCGTCTGAGGCCGAAGAAGCCAAGCAGGATTTCCCCTACTATGAACTTCAGGTTCTTCCGCTGGCGATGTTTCTCCTCGACCTCAATCCGGATAGATTGTCGCAACTGGGTTTCCCCAGTCACGAATCCGTACGCAAACGGCATTTTCAGCTTGTCCCGACAAGGATTCGCCCTTCTAGGCCGTCCGGCGCAAGCCGTCCGCCTAGTGATCCCTTCTCGTTGCCTGAGGACTAGTCCGACTACCCAATAGCTGCAGGGGGGTGAAGTCAAGGCGATAAACCTGTGACGATCCCCCCAGGCCAAGTAGCCGGGTACCCCAGGCACCTTCTGACAAAACCTCCTGTATAAATACACTTGGTCTTAGCCAAAAGGCCGAGAAGCGATAACCCGAACGGGCCGCGCGTTGACCGAGCCTGCCCAATACTGCTGTTCACCCCTTGCAGCGATTCAGCCTACTCCTAGGCAATTCCATGGGGCCCTGCAGGCTCACACACACTCACAGCTACTAAGCGGGAGGTGAATAAAGGCCGGAGAGGAAGCAAGACAGGATTTGCTTCTTTTGCTTGCACCACAATGCAGTGCTGAAAGAGGAGGAATCGACATAAAAACGCCTTCCTGGCAACGCCCAAATGCCCTCCTGCCGTGCAAACACTGGCAGCAGCAGCAGCAGCAGCAGCAGCAGCAGTAAGTGCATGCCCACTGCCACCCCTTCTCCTTTCACACCTTGTATCAGCTTTAATCCAGTCCAGTGCTGCCTGCTGAGCAGCACTGACCAACACTGCCTGGGCCCAGGCTTTTATCTCTGAGGCCCCATTATGATGTCAGAAAGCTGGCTCTGGCTCCTGAGGTCTCCACTATGACACGTGCAAAGTTCCGTCTGAACTTTATATAAGACAGTGCGGCTCAGTCAGTCACTCAGTGTTGCCTGAGAGGGCAACACTGCAACAGCCGGCCCCCAGGCTGTCTTTTTTTTGCACAGCTAGTTGCCTCCAAGAGGCCACAAGAGGGAGACAAGGGACTGCAAAATGGAAAATAGGCATCCACCAACTTTACAGACAACTTGTTCTCCTTGCTCCTACAACCTCCATCCTTGCACAGTTTGTTATTCTTCCAGGTAACATAGTAACAAATCCAAATTGCTGCTCTCTTTGTAGGCAAGCAAGGGTTTGTTGCAACTGCAATTCTTACTTCTTCTTGAAATGTAGGGACCACAGTACATTCCATCACATCCATCTAGTGTACACAGGTAGGTCCATTGTGACGGGCGGGCGGGCGGGCTGGCTGCTTTAATGGCTGTTTGCTGTTCCCCTACTCCTCTCCACTATTTGACTATGGTGCTGCATCAATCAGTGGCTGGCTCAGGTGCAGCTCTTTAACCTACCTAGGAGGGAGGGCGGAGAGAAGACAAGGAAGGTGAATGAGCTGTTCCAATGTGAAATGCCGGAAACACAGAAACACAGACGACACAAAACAAGAGGTGGCAATGTATTAATTAATTGCATTTAATAAATTAGCTCATTATCACACATGACTGTACAAATGCATTGTCCAACAGGTGTTGAAATAATGGGATTAAAAGGGGAGATCCCATCCGAAAGACAAAAACAATGGCAAACACAAAAAGCACTTTTGGAATCTGATTTTAGTAAACACATAAGGAAAGGGTGCACCGGTCCTGGAAATACTGCAATACCAGGTCAATGCGTGGAGTGGACAGAGCAAGCTCTATTTCCATCTCCCTGTTCTAAAAATCCATTTAATATATGGTCCCCAGATAGGGGACGTATCAGATATTAAACTGATAAGAACAGATTTTTTTGAGTTGACTACCCCAACAAAGGAGGTAACCGTTTATTTAAAATTTTGAACAAATTTACAATAAATCAATACATTTCAACAAAAATTTACATAAATTTACAATCATGGTTTTTTAATACAGATAAATACAAATTGTCAAATAAAAACAATTTATAAAAGGGCACTTGGTGGCATCATATTATGGAACTCCATTCACTTAAAAACCATTTTCTACATAAAACAGGAGAGAGTTTTTTATCTAAAAGAAAATATTTGTACATTTCATTAAGACAAATGGCTAAAACATCTTCCACAGCTAAAACTTCACACTTAAATAATAAAATGTTTCTGGCCGCCCACAGAGCTGCTTTTACGCAGTTGGTGATCTTCCATGCCATCATTTTTCGAGTCTGTGTTGGGCATTCCAGGCATCCATATAAAACGCCATCACTTGTGTATCTCCGAAGTCCTGTAATCTTCTGTACCAAGGGGAGGATTCTTGTCCATATCAATTTCGCGTAAAAACATTCCCAGAATAGGTGGTAGACTGTCTCATCATCTCTACATCCTCCCCTTGGACACGCAGCCGAGTTGGTCAGTCCCCTTCGATGCTGGAATGCCCGGCATGGAAGACACTCGTGGGCACAGCTCCAGGCCAGATCTTTCTGTGGGTTAAAAAGATATTTAGCGCTCACCATCTTCCATATTTCTTTACATTTTTGTTCATTAAAATTACTGATGGGAGCTACTAAAACATTTTCTTTTATCTTTTTTAAAATTCCTTTACTATTTTTTACTTCGTTAATATTTTTGTCTTTTAAGTTAAAAAGGTTTACAATTTTTTCTAAAATTTTATACTGGCCAGAAAGGTTAAAAGCATATGGGGAGCTTAAAACCGTGGAGAACCAACCGTTCCTCCTCATAAAATAACCTGTGTTAAAACGTATAAAATATGACCAGTAATGTTCCTTAAAAACTGCATTAAGACATAAAGTAAAAAATTTTATTAAAAGGAATGCTTTTATATCGGGGAAATCTTTCCCCCCCATTGGTTTGGGTAATATTACCTTCTCTCTCCTGAGCTTTTCCATCCTGGAGTTCCATAAAAATGTGAAACATGCTTTAATTATTTTTTTCAATAAAATCTCAGGGGGAGGGAATACCATACTTAAATATAATAAAATAGGTAAAATCACCATTTTTGTAATTAAAACCTTTCCCTCCATTGTTAACTTTCTCATGTTCCACATGCAAATTTTCTGATTAACTTTTTGTGCCACCAAGTCCCAACTGGTAAAACCATTATTTGACTCATTGAAGGAGACTCCTAAAATTTGTACAGACTCTGACACAGGGACTGGAATGTCCATTAAAACCATTTTGCCGATATTTAAGATGTTACTTTTATTAAAATTGACTAAAAAACCGGAGGAGCAACAGAATTGGTAAATCTGTTTAAAGGATTTCTGTAATGACAGGGTGTCCCTGCAAAGGACCGCGACATCGTCCATGTACCCCACCACTTTAGCCTCTAGTCCCCCCCCGCCCGGCAGGGGGACTCCGCTTATCTGCTTATCCTTTCTTAACCTGCAGAGTAGAGGCTCGATCGCACAAATAAAAAGTAGTGGGGACAAGGGACACCCCTGCTTCACTCCGGAATTTAAAAGGACATCCTGTGTCTTAAAACCCTTTACTAAAATTTTACTAGTACAATTTTCATAAAAGGCCTTCAGAGACTGTAAAAAACCTTCCGGTATACCCATTTTTTCTAAAACCTTAAAAAGATAAAAATGTGACACTCTATCGAAGGCTTTCTCGAAATCTATAGATAAAATTGCCATTTTACCTCCTCTCTCTTTCGTGTCACTGATCACATCTTTTAAAAGGTTTAAATTATCCCATATACTCCTCCCGGGTATCCCACAGACCTGATTGGAGTGTATGATCTGGCCTATCACTGCTTTTAATCTGTTCGCACATATCTTCGCCATTATTTTGTAGTCAGAGTTTAGCAAAGTGATAGGCCTCCAATTTTTAATGTCTGTTTTGTCCCCCTTTTTGTAAAGCAGGGACACCTCGCCTTTCTTCCAGGACCCCGGGAGGGCTTTTGTTCTAAAAACTTGGGTAAAAAGAGGGTGGAGATCCTCTTTTAAAATACCATAAAATATAACATAGAATTCTATAGGTATACCGTCAGGGCCAGGGACTTTACCTGTTTTAAAACTCTTTGTAGTTTCTAAAATCTCCTGTTCCGTAATATCCTGTAATAAAAACACTTGGGAAGCAGGATCTAAAACAGCATCCACCTCCTTCAATGAGTCGTTCATAAAATCAACATCAACATGTTTTGTATTAAAAAGATCCGCATAAAAACCGTGCACCTTTTTTAAAATGTTTTGGGTATTTGTTTCCCCATCTATCTCATTTAACAGGGTATGCTTATCATTTATTTTCTTGAAGAAGTACCTGGAGCAGGTCTCATTTTCTTCAAGATGTTTTACCTTAGAGCGAAAGATTATCTCCTTTCCCCTCTGCTCCAGGCACTGGGAGATTTCTTTTTTAATTTCGGTGATCTCTTTCTCCACCTGCATACCCTGTTCTCTGAACTTGTATTGGGTCTGCAGACGGGTATTTAAATTAGCATAAAATTCAAATTTTTCTTTGGCTTTCTTCATCCCAGCTTTAATAAAAAAATCTCTTATCTTTATTTTCATTTTCTCCCACCAGGAAACAATTAGCATATTGGGATGTCTTACCCGTCTGCAGCCCTTATAAAAGGTGATAAAATCGGATAAAATTTGCGGATCCTCTAAAAGGGATACGTTTAATTTCCAGGCTTTCTTCGGAGTTCTCCTTTGATCGTTCAAATTAACTTTAAAATATAAAAGTTTATGGTCAGAAAACACGTTAGAATTAAGATCACATTTAAAAGGCAGTATTTGATAAGAACAAAAAATAAAATCAATCCTGGAGCTGCAGTTTACATTGCTCCAGGTGACGCCGTCCTCTTCAGGTAGATCCCTATTGCATTTTTTAAAAACATCAGTAAGTTTAAAATCCACTGTAATATCTTTTAAAATAGACGGGGTTTTATCATAATTTCGACTTACTGAATTAGAGAACCGGCGTTCCCCCTTTAAAATACAATTAAAATCACCAGCTAAAATAAGTGGTTCTGAATCATTGATAAAAAGGGGTAAAATTTCTAGCATTTTTGCTCTTTCCTTCTTGTCTGTAGAACCATAAAAGTTTAAAAACTGCCATCTAACACCGTTTATAAAAGCTTTGACCATTAAAATTCTGCCTGGTAAAATTTCATAAAAACGATCAATTAAAACGTTCCCTTTGAATAAAATGGCGACACCTGCGGCTTTTGATTCATTAGACCCGGACCACACTGAAGGTCCGAGTCTCCAGTCTTCCTCATATTTTTTATAATTCATGCGGTGAGGTATGCAGCATTCCTGTAGGAAAAACACTGAGGCGGTAAAAACAGAAAGGTAGTTAAAAAGGGCAGCTCTTCTTGTCTGTGAGTGCACGCTTCTTACATTAAAGGAAAGACCACATAACTCAGCCATGAGGAAAAGGGAGAGAGACAGTCTATTTTTATCTTACCCGAGGAGGCCTCAGCAGTCCTCCGCGTCGCCAGACACCCCACTCGAGCTCTCATCATCATCTTTCCTCGAGTCAAATGTGCGCATCGATGAGGTTTGAGAGGAAGACCCATCACTCAGCTGACCCCCCATACCTAAGGCGCTTCTTGAAAATGGGTCCCAGACGGACTCAACGGGTAAGATTTGGCAATCTTTGGCAGCGCCCTCCCCTTCTATAGGGGCAGGAATCGCGCTTCCGGACGTCTCAGGGACCACGCTTACCTCGGAGGCAGCTGTCCCTATATCCCCCGACTGTCTGGAAGGGGGGGGACCTTTAGCTGTCGCTTCCGGGGGCAAGTCAACTGGTTTCCCTGCCTTCAACCTGGCAGGTACTCCCATCGGCACCCCCGCTGCCACCTCCGAGTACGCCCTACGTCTCTTGGTGAGCGCTGCCGCTCCGCCCGGGACCTCTGCCTCAGGTACAGGCTGACCCAGCATCTCTTGCAGGTCAGTAGGATCAGCTTCATCCGAACTACCCTGCGCCCCAGTCTCCTGGGTGGGCTCTTTCGTCCGCTGATCACTGGCTCTGCGTTTTTGCCGCCTCTGCTCTTTAGGGTCACCTGTTTGGGGGGGTCTGCTGGAGGTATCCATTTCGTCTTGCTCACCTCCTTGGGGTTCCTCTCCTTGTACGGGGGTGATCTGGCCTGCGGGCCGCTCGGGACGCCTTGGCCGGTCCTCGGGTTGTTCCAACTCTTTAGATCTGTGGGGACAAGTAGCATAGAGGTGACCAACTCGGCTGCAAAAACGGCACCTTTTCCCCAGAGGGCAAGTTTTGGTCTCGTGCTCAGAGCTGCCGCAGTTCCTACAGGTGCTGTCGCAAGACTCCTTGGTGTGACCGTACTTTTGGCACTTCCTACAGAATGGAGGCATCCCTGAAAAATAAAAGTCTCCGGCCATATCACCTATTTTAAAACGTGCTGGCGGCAACATTATCCCTCCTGTAAAATTGGCATCTTTATAACATGTTACATTGAATCTCCACTTTGAGGTCCATACACCAACCTCATTCATGACTTTGCCAATACATTTCACAGTTTTAAAATAAGGGAATAAAAAGGACATCACTTCTTTTAAGTCGGCAAAAGGGCAGTACATCTTTATAACTATCATTTTAGTGATGTCCATAACGTGCTCATAAAAATCAACACCGTCCAGTCTCGGGTCATTTTTTACCGTATAAGCCGCCAGCAGATCTCGGAATACTCCATTCTGTATGAAAGTAACATCGTATGTCCTCCTTCTTGGGTAATCCTGCACCGCCAAAATTTCTCGCTTCTGGATGTTGAAGATACCAACAAGTACGGTCTCCACCACAAATTTTAAGCCGCAGGTCGTCGCCTTCTCCTCCGATAGAACTACACGAATCGTGTTTTTAATCCGGGCATAAGCCGGTATCTCACATGGATCCTCGTCCATGGTGAGTATGGTATTGTTACGCTACTCCGTAGTAGGCGCAACGTTAGGCGCAACTCCCCTTTTCGGCCGAAACCTACACGGGGGTATATGGATCGCAACCCGTTGCTCAGGACTAAGCCTCTCTCCCAAATAGCAGCACGGGGGTGAAGTCCAGGCGAACCTGGACGATCCCCCGAGGCCGAGAGAGAGGGTACCTGAGCACCTCCTAACCAAGACCAGGCAGCACTGACTACAAGTAATCAGAACTACACTTGATCTCAGCCAGAAGGCCGAGAAGCGATAACCCGAACGGGCCGCGCGTTGACCGAGCCTGCCCAATACTGCTGTTCACCCCTTGCAGCGATTCAGCCTACTCCTAGGCAATTCCATGGGGCCCTGCAGGCTCACACACACTCACAGCTACTAAGCGGGAGGTGAATAAAGGCCGGAGAGGAAGCAAGACAGGATTTGCTTCTTTTGCTTGCACCACAATGCAGTGCTGAAAGAGGAGGAATCGACATAAAAACGCCTTCCTGGCAACGCCCAAATGCCCTCCTGCCGTGCAAACACTGGCAGCAGCAGCAGCAGCAGCAGCAGTAAGTGCATGCCCACTGCCACCCCTTCTCCTTTCACACCTTGTATCAGCTTTAATCCAGTCCAGTGCTGCCTGCTGAGCAGCACTGACCAACACTGCCTGGGCCCAGGCTTTTATCTCTGAGGCCCCATTATGATGTCAGAAAGCTGGCTCTGGCTCCTGAGGTCTCCACTATGACACGTGCAAAGTTCCGTCTGAACTTTATATAAGACGGTGCGGCTCAGTCAGTCACTCAGTGTTGCCTGAGAGGGCAACACTGCAACAGCCGGCCCCCAGGCTGTCTTTTTTTTGCACAGCTAGTTGCCTCCAGGAGGCCACAAGAGGGAGACAAGGGACTGCAAAATAGAAAATAGGCATCCACCAACTTTACAGACAACTTGTTCTCCTTGCTCCTACAACCTCCATCCTTGCACAGTTTGTTATTCTTCCAGGTAACATAGTAACAAATCCAAATTGCTGCTCTCTTTGTAGGCAAGCAAGGGTTTGTTGCAACTGCAATTCTTACTTCTTCTTGAAATGTAGGGACCACAGTACATTCCATCACATCCATCTAGTGTACACAGGTAGGTCCATTGTGACGGGCGGGGGCGGGCGGGCTGGCTGCTTTAATGGCTGTTTGCTGTTCCCCTACTCCACTCCACTATTTGACTATGGTGCTGCATCAATCAGTGGCTGGCTCAGGTGCAGCTCTTTAACCTACCTAGGAGGGAGGGCGGAGAGAAGACAAGGAAGGTGAATGAGCTGTTCCAATGTGAAATGCCGGAAACACAGAAACACAGACGACACAAAACAAGAGGTGGCAATGTATTAATTAATTGCATTTAATAAATTAGCTCATTATCACACATGACTGTACAAATGCATTGTCCAACAGGTGTTGAAATAATGGGATTAAAAGGGGAGATCCCATCCGAAAGACAAAAACAATGGCAAACACAAAAAGCACTTTTGGAATCTGATTTTAGTAAACACATAAGGAAAGGGTGCACCGGTCCTGGAAATACTGCAATACCAAGTCAATGCGTGGAGTGGACAGAGCAAGCTCTATTTCCATCTCCCTGTTCTAAAAATCCATTTAATATATGGTCCCCAGATAGGGGACGTATCAGATATTAAACTGATAGGAACAGATACTACACTTGATCTTAGCCAAAAGGCCGAGAAGCGATAACCCGAACGTGCCGCGCGTTTTGCTTCTTTTGCTTGCACCACAATGCAGTGCTGAAAGAGGAGGAATCGACATAAAAACGCCTTCCTGGCAACGCCCAAATGCCCTCCTGCCGTGCAAACACTGGCAGCAGCAGCAGCAGCAGCAGTAAGTGCATGCCCACTGCCACCCCTTCTACTTTCACACCTTGTATCAGCTTTAATCCAGTCCAGTGCTGCCTGCTGAGCAGCACTGACCAACACTGCCTGGGCCCAGGCTTTTATCTCTGAGGCCCCATTATGATGTCAGAAAGCTGGCTCTGGCTCCTGAGGTCTCCACTATGACACGTGCAAAGTTCCGTCTGAACTTTATATAAGACGGTGCGGCTCAGTCAGTCACTCAGTGTTGCCTGAGAGGGCAACACTGCAACAGCCGGCCCCCAGGCTGTCTTTTTTTTGCACAGCTAGTTGCCTCCAGGAGGCCACAAGAGGGAGACAAGGGACTGCAAAATGGAAAATAGGCATCCACCAACTTTACAGACAACTTGTTCTCCTTGCTCCTACAACCTCCATCCTTGCACAGTTTGTTATTCTTCCAGGTAACATAGTAACAAATCCAAATTGCTGCTCTCTTTGTAGGCAAGCAAGGGTTTGTTGCAACTGCAATTCTTACTTCTTCTTGAAATGTAGGGACCACAGTACATTCCATCACATCCATCTAGTGTACACAGGTAGGTCCATTGTGACGGGCGGGCGGGCGGGCGGGCTGGCTGCTTTAATGGCTGTTTGCTGTTCCCCTACTCCACTCCACTATTTGACTATGGTGCTGCATCAATCAGTGGCTGGCTCAGGTGCAGCTCTTTAACCTACCTAGGAGGGAGGGCGGAGAGAAGACAAGGAAGGTGAATGAGCTGTTCCAATGTGAAATGCCGGAAACACAGAAACACAGACGACACAAAACAAGAGGTGGCAATGTATTAATTAATTGCATTTAATAAATTAGCTCATTATCACACATGACTGTACAAATGCATTGTCCAACAGGTGTTGAAATAATGGGATTAAAAGGGGAGATCCCATCCGAAAGACAAAAACAATGGCAAACACAAAAAGCACTTTTGGAATCTGATTTTAGTAAACACATAAGGAAAGGGTGCACCGGTCCTGGAAATACTGCAATACCAGGTCAATGCGTGGAGTGGACAGAGCAAGCTCTATTTCCATCTCCCCGTTCTAAAAATCCATTTAATATATGGTCCCCAGATAGGGGACGTATCAGATATTAAACTGATAAGAACAGATACTACACTTGATCTTAGCCAAAAGGCCGAGAAGCGATAACCCGAACGTGCCGCGCGTTTTGCTTCTTTTGCTTGCACCACAATGCAGTGCTGAAAGAGGAGGAATCGACATAAAAACGCCTTCCTGGCAACGCCCAAATGCCCTCCTGCCGTGCAAACACTGGCAGCAGCAGCAGCAGCAGCAGCAGCAGTAAGTGCATGCCCACTGCCACCCCTTCTCCTTTCACACCTTGTATCAGCTTTAATCCAGTCCAGTGCTGCCTGCTGAGCAGCACTGACCAACACTGCCTGGGCCCAGGCTTTTATCTCTGAGGCCCCATTATGATGTCAGAAAGCTGGCTCTGGCTCCTGAGGTCTCCACTATGACACGTGCAAAGTTCCGTCTGAACTTTATATAAGACGGTGCGGCTCAGTCAGTCACTCAGTGTTGCCTGAGAGGGCAACACTGCAACAGCCGGCCCCCAGGCTGTCTTTTTTTTGCACAGCTAGTTGCCTCCAGGAGGCCACAAGAGGGAGACAAGGGACTGCAAAATGGAAAAAAAGCATCCACCAACTTTACAGACAACTTGTTCTCCTTGCTCCTACAACCTCCATCCTTGCACAGTTTGTTATTCTTCCAGGTAACATAGTAACAAATCCAAATTGCTGCTTTCTTTGTAGGCAAGCAAGGGTTTGTTGCAACTGCAATTCTTACTTCTTCTTGAAATGTAGGGACCACAGTACATTCCATCACATCCATCTAGTGTACACAGGTAGGTCCATTGTGACGGGCGGGCGGGCGGGCGGGCTGGCTGCTTTAATGGCTGTTTGCTGTTCCCCTACTCCACTCCACTATTTGACTATGGTGCTGCATCAATCAGTGGCTGGCTCAGGTGCAGCTCTTTAACCTACCTAGGAGGGAGGGCGGAGAGAAGACAAGGAAGGTGAATGAGCTGTTCCAATGTGAAATGCCGGAAACACAGAAACACAGACGACACAAAACAAGAGGTGGCAATGTATTAATTAATTGCATTTAATAAATTAGCTCATTATCACACATGACTGTACAAATGCATTGTCCAACAGGTGTTGAAATAATGGGATTAAAAGGGGAGATCCCATCCGAAAGACAAAAACAATGGCAAACACAAAAAGCACTTTTGGAATCTGATTTTAGTAAACACATAAGGAAAGGGTGCACCGGTCCAGGAAATACTGCAATACCAGGTCAATGCGTGGAGTGGACAGAGCAAGCTCTATTTCCATCTCCCTGTTCTAAAAATCCATTTAATATATGGTCCCCAGATAGGGGACGTATCAGATATTAAACTGATAAGAACAGATACTACACTTGATCTTAGCCAAAAGGCCGAGAAGCGATAACCCGAACGTGCCGCGCGTTTTGCTTCTTTTGCTTGCACCACAATGCAGTGCTGAAAGAGGAGGAATCGACATAAAAATGCCTTCCTGGCAACGCCCAAATGCCCTCCTGCCGTGCAAACACTGGCAGCAGCAGCAGCAGCAGCAGCAGCAGTAAGTGCATGCCCACTGCCACCCCTTCTCCTTTCACACCTTGTATCAGCTTTAATCCAGTCCAGTGCTGCCTGCTGAGCAGCACTGACCAACACTGCCTGGGCCCAGGCTTTTATCTCTGAGGCCCCATTATGATGTCAGAAAGCTAGCTCTGGCTCCTGAGGTCTCCACTATGACACGTGCAAAGTTCCGTCTGAACTTTATATAAGACGGTGCGGCTCAGTCAGTCACTCAGTGTTGCCTGAGAGGGCAACACTGCAACAGCCGGCCCCCAGGCTGTCTTTTTTTTGCACAGCTAGTTGCCTCCAGGAGGCCACAAGAGGGAGACAAGGGACTGCAAAATGGAAAAAAAAGCATCCACCAACTTTACAGACAACTTGTTCTCCTTGCTCCTACAACCTCCATCCTTGCACAGTTTGTTATTCTTCCAGGTAACATAGTAACAAATCCAAATTGCTGCTTTCTTTGTAGGCAAGCAAGGGTTTGTTGCAACTGCAATTCTTACTTCTTCTTGAAATGTAGGGACCACAGTACATTCCATCACATCCATCTAGTGTACACAGGTAGGTCCATTGTGACGGGCGGGCGGGCAGGCGGGCTGGCTGCTTTAATGGCTGTTTGCTGTTCCCCTACTCCACTCCACTATTTGACTATGGTGCTGCATCAATCAGTGGCTGGCTCAGGTGCAGCTCTTTAACCTACCTAGGAGGGAGGGCGGAGAGAAGACAAGGAAGGTGAATGAGCTGTTCCAATGTGAAATGCCGGAAACACAGAAACACAGACGACACAAAACAAGAGGTGGCAATGTATTAATTAATTGCATTTAATAAATTAGCTCATTATCACACATGACTGTACAAATGCATTGTCCAACAGGTGTTGAAATAATGGGATTAAAAGGGGAGATCCCATCCGAAAGACAAAAACAATGGCAAACACAAAAAGCACTTTTGGAATCTGATTTTAGTAAACACATAAGGAAAGGGTGCACCGGTCCTGGAAATACTGCAATACCAGGTCAATGCGTGGAGTGGACAGAGCAAGCTCTATTTCCTTCTCCCTGTTCTAAAAATCCATTTAATATATGGTCCCCAGATAGGGGACGTATCAGATATTAAACTGATAAGAACAGATACTACACTTGATCTTAGCCAAAAGGCCGAGAAGCGATAACCCGAACGTGCCGCGCGTTTTGCTTCTTTTGCTTGCACCACAATGCAGTGCTGAAAGAGGAGGAATCGACATAAAAACGCCTTCCTGGCAGCGCCCAAATGCCCTCCTGCCGTGCACACACTGGCAGCAGCAGCAGCAGTAAGTGCATGCCCACTGCCACCCCTTCTCCTTTCACACCTTGTATCAGCTTTAATCCAGTCCAGTGCTGCCTGCTGAGCAGCACTGACCAACACTGCCTGGGCCCAGGCTTTTATCTCTGAGGCCCCATTATGATGTCAGAAAGCTGGCTCTGGCTCCTGAGGTCTCCACTATGACACGTGCAAAGTTCCGTCTTGACTTTATATAAGACGGTGCGGCTCAGTCAGTCACTCAGTGTTGCCTGAGAGGGCAACACTGCAACAGCCGGCCCCCAGGCTGTCTTTTTTTTGCACAGCTAGTTGCCTCCAGGAGGCCACAAGAGGGAGACAAGGGACTGCAAAATGGAAAAAAAAGCATCCACCAACTTTACAGACAACTTGTTCTCCTTGCTCCTACAACCTCCATCCTTGCACAGTTTGTTATTCTTCCAGGTAACATAGTAACAAATCCAAATTGCTGCTTTCTTTGTAGGCAAGCAAGGGTTTGTTGCAACTGCAATTCTTACTTCTTCTTGAAATATAGGGACCACAGTACATTCCATCACATCCATCTAGTGTACACAGGTAGGTCCATTGTGACGGGCGGGCTGGCTGCTTTAATGGCTGTTTGCTGTTCCCCTACTCCACTCCACTATTTGACTATGGTGCTGCATCAATCAGTGGCTGGCTCAGGTGCAGCTCTTTAACCTACCTAGGAGGGAGGGCGGAGAGAAGACAAGGAAGGTGAATGAGCTGTTCCAATGTGAAATGCCGGAAACACAGAAACACAGACGACACAAAACAAGAGGTGGCAATGTATTAATTAATTGCATTTAATAAATTAGCTCATTATCACACATGACTGTACAAATGCATTGTCCAACAGGTGTTGAAATAATGGGATTAAAAGGGGAGATCCCATCCGAAAGACAAAAACAATGGCAAACACAAAAAGCACTTTTGGAATCTGATTTTAGTAAACACATAAGGAAAGGGTGCACCGGTCCTGGAAATACTGCAATACCAGGTCAATGCGTGGAGTGGACAGAGCAAGCTCTATTTCCTTCTCCCTGTTCTAAAAATCCCTTTAATATATGGTCCCCAGATAGGGGACGTATCAGATATTAAACTGATAAGAACAGATACTACACTTGATCTTAGCCAAAAGGCCGAGAAGCGATAACCCGAACGTGCCGCGCGTTTTGCTTCTTTTGCTTGCACCACAATGCAGTGCTGAAAGAGGAGGAATCGGAATCGACATAAAAACGCCTTCCTGGCAACGCCCAAATGCCCTCCTGCCGTGCAAACACTGGCAGCAGCAGCAGCAGCAGTAAGTGCATGCCCACTGCCACCCCTTCTCCTTTCACACCTTGTATCAGCTTTAATCCAGTCCAGTGCTGCCTGCTGAGCAGCACTGACCAACACTGCCTGGGCCCAGGCTTTTATCTCTGAGGCCCCATTATGATGTCAGAAAGCTGGCTCTGGCTCCTGAGGTCTCCACTATGACACGTGCAAAGTTCCGTCTGAACTTTATATAAGACGGTGCGGCTCAGTCAGTCACTCAGTGTTGCCTGAGAGGGCAACACTGCAACAGCCGGCCCCCAGGCTGTCTTTTTTTTGCACAGCTAGTTGCCTCCAGGAGGCCACAAGAGGGAGACAAGGGACTGCAAAATGGAAAAAAAGCATCCACCAACTTTACAGACAACTTGTTCTCCTTGCTCCTACAACCTCCATCCTTGCACAGTTTGTTATTCTTCCAGGTAACATAGTAACAAATCCAAATTGCTGCTTTCTTTGTAGGCAAGCAAGGGTTTGTTGCAACTGCAATTCTTACTTCTTCTTGAAATGTAGGGACCACAGTACATTCCATCACATCCATCTAGTGTACACAGGTAGGTCCATTGTGACGGGCGGGCGGGCGGGCTGGCTGCTTTAATGGCTGTTTGCTGTTCCCCTACTCCACTCCACTATTTGACTATGGTGCTGCATCAATCAGTGGCTGGCTCAGGTGCAGCTCTTTAACCTACCTAGGAGGGAGGGCGGAGAGAAGACAAGGAAGGTGAATGAGCTGTTCCAATGTGAAATGCCGGAAACACAGAAACACAGACGACACAAAACAAGAGGTGGCAATGTATTAATTAATTGCATTTAATAAATTAGCTCATTATCACACATGACTGTACAAATGCATTGTCCAACAGGTGTTGAAATAATGGGATTAAAAGGGGAGATCCCATCCGAAAGACAAAAACAATGGCAAACACAAAAAGTACTTTTGGAATCTGATTTTAGTAAACACATAAGGAAAGGGTGCACCGGTCCTGGAAATACTGCAATACCAGGTCAATGCGTGGAGTGGACAGAGCAAGCTCTATTTCCATCTCCCTGTTCTAAAAATCCATTTAATATATGGTCCCCAGATAGGGGACGTATCAGATATTAAACTGATAAGAACAGATACTACACTTGATCTTAGCCAAAAGGCCGAGAAGCGATAACCCGAACGGGCCGCGCGTTGACCGAGCCTGCCCAATACTGCTGTTCACCCCTTGCAGCGATTCAGCCTACTCCTAGGCAATTCCATGGGGCCCTGCAGGCTCACACACACTCACAGCTACTAAGCGGGAGGTGAATAAAGGCCGGAGAGGAAGCAAGACAGGATTTGCTTCTTTTGCTTGCACCACAATGCAGTGCTGAAAGAGGAGGAATCGACATAAAAACGCCTTCCTGGCAACGCCCAAATGCCCTCCTGCCGTGCAAACACTGGCAGCAGCAGCAGCAGCAGTAAGTGCATGCCCACTGCCACCCCTTCTACTTTCACACCTTGTATCAGCTTTAATCCAGTCCAGTGCTGCCTGCTGAGCAGCACTGACCAACACTGCCTGGGCCCAGGCTTTTATCTCTGAGGCCCCATTATGATGTCAGAAAGCTGGCTCTGGCTCCTGAGGTCTCCACTATGACACGTGCAAAGTTCCGTCTGAACTTTATATAAGACGGTGCGGCTCAGTCAGTCACTCAGTGTTGCCTGAGAGGGCAACACTGCAACAGCCGGCCCCCAGGCTGTCTTTTTTTTGCACAGCTAGTTGCCTCCAGGAGGCCACAAGAGGGAGACAAGGGACTGCAAAATGGAAAATAGGCATCCACCAACTTTACAGACAACTTGTTCTCCTTGCTCCTACAACCTCCATCCTTGCACAGTTTGTTATTCTTCCAGGTAACATAGTAACAAATCCAAATTGCTGCTCTCTTTGTAGGCAAGCAAGGGTTTGTTGCAACTGCAATTCTTACTTCTTCTTGAAATGTAGGGACCACAGTACATTCCATCACATCCATCTAGTGTACACAGGTAGGTCCATTGTGACGGGCGGGCGGGCGGGCGGGCTGGCTGCTTTAATGGCTGTTTGCTGTTCCCCTACTCCACTCCACTATTTGACTATGGTGCTGCATCAATCAGTGGCTGGCTCAGGTGCAGCTCTTTAACCTACCTAGGAGGGAGGGCGGAGAGAAGACAAGGAAGGTGAATGAGCTGTTCCAATGTGAAATGCCGGAAACACAGAAACACAGACGACACAAAACAAGAGGTGGCAATGTATTAATTAATTGCATTTAATAAATTAGCTCATTATCACACATGACTGTACAAATGCATTGTCCAACAGGTGTTGAAATAATGGGATTAAAAGGGGAGATCCCATCCGAAAGACAAAAACAATGGCAAACACAAAAAGCACTTTTGGAATCTGATTTTAGTAAACACATAAGGAAAGAGTGCACCGGTCCTGGAAATACTGCAATACCAGGTCAATGCGTGGAGTGGACAGAGCAAGCTCTATTTCCATCTCCCTGTTCTAAAAATCCATTTAATATATGGTCCCCAGATAGGGGACGTATCAGATATTAAACTGATAAGAACAGATACTACAGTTGATCTTAGCCAAAAGGCCGAGAAGCGATAACCCGAACGTGCCGCGCGTTTTGCTTCTTTTGCTTGCACCACAATGCAGTGCTGAAAGAGGAGGAATCGACATAAAAACGCCTTCCTGGCAACGCCCAAATGCCCTCCTGCCGTGCAAACACTGGCAGCAGCAGCAGCAGCAGCAGTAAGTGCATGCCCACTGCCACCCCTTCTCCTTTCACACCTTGTATCAGCTTTAATCCAGTCCAGTGCTGCCTGCTGAGCAGCACTGACCAACACTGCCTGGGCCCAGGCTTTTATCTCTGAGGCCCCATTATGATGTCAGAAAGCTAGCTCTGGCTCCTGAGGTCTCCACTATGACACGTGCAAAGTTCCGTCTGAACTTTATATAAGACGGTGCGGCTCAGTCAGTCACTCAGTGTTGCCTGAGAGGGCAACACTGCAACAGCCGGCCCCCAGGCTGTCTTTTTTTTGCACAGCTAGTTGCCTCCAGGAGGCCACAAGAGGGAGACAAGGGACTGCAAAATGGAAAAAAAAGCATCCACCAACTTTACAGACAACTTGTTCTCCTTGCTCCTACAACCTCCATCCTTGCACAGTTTGTTATTCTTCCAGGTAACATAGTAACAAATCCAAATTGCTGCTTTCTTTGTAGGCAAGCAAGGGTTTGTTGCAACTGCAATTCTTACTTCTTCTTGAAATGTAGGGACCACAGTACATTCCATCACATCCATCTAGTGTACACAGGTAGGTCCATTGTGACGGGCGGGCGGGCGGGCGGGCTGGCTACTTTAATGGCTGTTTGCTGTTCCCCTACTCCACTCCACTATTTGACTATGGTGCTGCATCAATCAGTGGCTGGCTCAGGTGCAGCTCTTTAACCTACCTAGGAGGGAGGGCGGAGAGAAGACAAGGAAGGTGAATGAGCTGTTCCAATGTGAAATGCCGGAAACACAGAAACACAGACGACACAAAACAAGAGGTGGCAATGTATTAATTAATTGCATTTAATAAATTAGCTCATTATCACACATGACTGTACAAATGCATTGTCCAACAGGTGTTGAAATAATGGGATTAAAAGTGGAGATCCCATCCGAAAGACAAAAACAATGGCAAACACAAAAAGCACTTTTGGAATCTGATTTTAGTAAACACATAAGGAAAGGGTGCACCGGTCCTGGAAATACTGCAATACCAGGTCAATGCGTGGAGTGGACAGAGCAAGCTCTATTTCCTTCTCCCTGTTCTAAAAATCCATTTAATATATGGTCCCCAGATAGGGGACGTATCAGATATTAAACTGATAAGAACAGATACTACACTTGATCTTAGCCAAAAGGCCGAGAAGCGATAACCCGAACGTGCCGCGCGTTTTGCTTCTTTTGCTTGCACCACAATGCAGTGCTGAAAGAGGAGGAATCGACATAAAAACGCCTTCCTGGCAACGCCCAAATGCCCTCCTGCCGTGCAAACACTGGCAGCAGCAGCAGCAGCAGCAGCAGCAGTAAGTGCATGCCCACTGCCACCCCTTCTCCTTTCACACCTTGTATCAGCTTTAATCCAGTCCAGTGCTGCCTGCTGAGCAGCACTGACCAACACTGCCTGGGCCCAGGCTTTTATCTCTGAGGCCCCATTATGATGTCAGAAAGCTGGCTCTGGCTCCTGAGGTCTCCACTATGACACGTGCAAAGTTCCGTCTGAACTTTATATAAGACGGTGCGGCTCAGTCAGTCACTCAGTGTTGCCTGAGAGGGCAACACTGCAACAGCCGGCCCCCAGGCTGTCTTTTTTTTGCACAGCTAGTTGCCTCCAGGAGGCCACAAGAGGGAGACAAGGGACTGCAAAATGGAAAAAAAAGCATCCACCAACTTTACAGACAACTTGTTCTCCTTGCTCCTACAACCTCCATCCTTGCACAGTTTGTTATTCTTCCAGGTAACATAGTAACAAATCCAAATTGCTGCTTTCTTTGTAGGCAAGCAAGGGTTTGTTGCAACTGCAATTCTTACTTCTTCTTGAAATGTAGGGACCACAGTACATTCCATCACATCCATCTAGTGTACACAGGTAGGTCCATTGTGACGGGCGGGCTGGCTGCTTTAATGGCTGTTTGCTGTTCCCCTACTCCACTCCACTATTTGACTATGGTGCTGCATCAATCAGTGGCTGGCTCAGGTGCAGCTCTTTAACCTACCTAGGAGGGAGGGCGGAGAGAAGACAAGGAAGGTGAATGAGCTGTTCCAATGTGAAATGCCGGAAACACAGAAACACAGACGACACAAAACAAGAGGTGGCAATGTATTAATTAATTGCATTTAATAAATTAGCTCATTATCACACATGACTGTACAAATGCATTGTCCAACAGGTGTTGAAATAATGGGATTAAAAGGGGAGATCCCATCCGAAAGACAAAAACAATGGCAAACACAAAAAGCACTTTTGGAATCTGATTTTAGTAAACACATAAGGAAAGGGTGCACCGGTCCTGGAAATACTGCAATACCAGGTCAATGCGTGGAGTGGACAGAGCAAGCTCTATTTCCTTCTCCCTGTTCTAAAAATCCCTTTAATATATGGTCCCCAGATAGGGGACGTATCATATATTAAACTGATAAGAACAGATACTACACTTGATCTTAGCCAAAAGGCCGAGAAGCGATAACCCGAACGTGCCGCGCGTTTTGCTTCTTTTGCTTGCACCACAATGCAGTGCTGAAAGAGGAGGAATCGACATAAAAACGCCTTCCTGGCAACGCCCAAATGCCCTCCTGCCGTGCAAACACTGGCAGCAGCAGCAGCAGCAGCAGCAGCAGCAGCAGTAAGTGCATGCCCACTGCCACCCCTTCTCCTTTCACACCTTGTATCAGCTTTAATCCAGTCCAGTGCTGCCTGCTGAGCAGCACTGACCAACACTGCCTGGGCCCAGGCTTTTATCTCTGAGGCCCCATTATGATGTCAGAAAGCTGGCTCTGGCTCCTGAGGTCTCCACTATGACACGTGCAAAGTTCCGTCTGAACTTTATATAAGACGGTGCGGCTCAGTCAGTCACTCAGTGTTGCCTGAGAGGGCAACACTGCAACAGCCGGCCCCCAGGCTGTCTTTTTTTTGCACAGCTAGTTGCCTCCAGGAGGCCACAAGAGGGAGACAAGGGACTGCAAAATGGAAAAAAAGCATCCACCAACTTTACAGACAACTTGTTCTCCTTGCTCCTACAACCTCCATCCTTGCACAGTTTGTTATTCTTCCAGGTAACATAGTAACAAATCCAAATTGCTGCTTTCTTTGTAGGCAAGCAAGGGTTTGTTGCAACTGCAATTCTTACTTCTTCTTGAAATGTAGGGACCACAGTACATTCCATCACATCCATCTAGTGTACACAGGTAGGTCCATTGTGACGGGCGGGCGGGCGGGCTGGCTGCTTTAATGGCTGTTTGCTGTTCCCCTACTCCACTCCACTATTTGACTATGGTGCTGCATCAATCAGTGGCTGGCTCAGGTGCAGCTCTTTAACCTACCTAGGAGGGAGGGCGGAGAGAAGACAAGGAAGGTGAATGAGCTGTTCCAATGTGAAATGCCGGAAACACAGAAACACAGACGACACAAAACAAGAGGTGGCAATGTATTAATTAATTGCATTTAATAAATTAGCTCATTATCACACATGACTGTACAAATGCATTGTCCAACAGGTGTTGAAATAATGGGATTAAAAGGGGAGATCCCATCCGAAAGACAAAAACAATGGCAAACACAAAAAGCACTTTTGGAATCTGATTTTAGTAAACACATAAGGAAAGGGTGCACCAGTCCTGGAAATACTGCAATACCAGGTCAATGGGTGGAGTGGACAGAGCAAGTTCTATTTCCATCTCCCTGTTCTAAAAATCCATTTAATATATGGTCCCCAGATAGGGGACGTATCAGATATTAAACTGATAAGAACAGATACTACACTTGATCTTAGCCAAAAGGCCGAGAAGCGATAACCCGAACGTGCCGCGCGGTTTGCTTCTTTTGCTTGCACCACAATGCAGTGCTGAAAGAGGAGGAATCGACATAAAAACGCCTTCCTGGCAACGCCCAAATGCCCTCCTGCCGTGCAAACACTGGCAGCAGCAGCAGCAGCAGCAGCAGCAGTAAGTGCATGCCCACTGCCACCCCTTCTCCTTTCACACCTTGTATCAGCTTTAATCCAGTCCAGTGCTGCCTGCTGAGCAGCACTGACCAACACTGCCTGGGCCCAGGCTTTTATCTCTGAGGCCCCATTATGATGTCAGAAAGCTGGCTCTGGCTCCTGAGGTCTCCACTATGACACGTGCAAAGTTCCGTCTGAACTTTATATAAGACGGTGCGGCTCAGTCAGTCACTCAGTGTTGCCTGAGAGGGCAACACTGCAACAGCCGGCCCCCAGGCTGTCTTTTTTTCGCACAGCTAGTTGCCTCCAGGAGGCCACAAGAGGGAGACAAGGGACTGCAAAATGGAAAATAGGCATCCACCAACTTTACAGACAACTTGTTCTCCTTGCTCCTACAACCTCCATCCTTGCACAGTTTGTTATTCTTCCAGGTAACATAGTAACAAATCCAAATTGCTGCTCTCTTTGTAGGCAAGCAAGGGTTTGTTGCAACTGCAATTCTTACTTCTTCTTGAAATGTAGGGACCACAGTACATTCCATCACATCCATCTAGTGTACACAGGTAGGTCCATTGTGACGGGCGGGCGGGCGGGCGGGCTGGCTGCTTTAATGGCTGTTTGCTGTTCCCCTACTCCACTCCACTATTTGACTATGGTGCTGCATCAATCAGTGGCTGGCTCAGGTGCAGCTCTTTAACCTACCTAGGAGGGAGGGCGGAGAGAAGACAAGGAAGGTGAATGAGCTGTTCCAATGTGAAATGCCGGAAACACAGAAACACAGACGACACAAAACAAGAGGTGGCAATGTATTAATTAATTGCATTTAATAAATTAGCTCATTATCACACATGACTGTACAAATGCATTGTCCAACAGGTGTTGAAATAATGGGATTAAAAGGGGAGATCCCATCCGAAAGACAAAAACAATGGCAAACACAAAAAGCACTTTTGGAATCTGATTTTAGTAAACACATAAGGAAACGGTGCACCGGTCCTGGAAATACTGCAATACCAGGTCAATGCGTGGAGTGGACAGAGCAAGCTCTATTTCCATCTCCCTGTTCTAAAAATCCATTTAATATATGGTCCCCAGATAGGGGACGTATCAGATATTAAACTGATAAGAACAGATACTACACTTGATCTTAGCCAAAAGGCCGAGAAGCGATAACCCGAACGTGCCGCGCGTTTTGCTTCTTTTGCTTGCACCACAATGCAGTGCTGAAAGAGGAGGAATCGACATAAAAACGCCTTCCTGGCAACGCCCAAATGCCCTCCTGCCGTGCAAACACTGGCAGCAGCAGCAGCAGCAGCAGCAGCAGTAAGTGCATGCCCACTGCCACCCCTTCTCCTTTCACACCTTGTATCAGCTTTAATCCAGTCCAGTGCTGCCTGCTGAGCAGCACTGACCAACACTGCCTGGGCCCAGGCTTTTATCTCTGAGGCCCCATTATGATGTCAGAAAGCTGGCTCTGGCTCCTGAGGTCTCCACTATGACACGTGCAAAGTTCCGTCTGAACTTTATATAAGACGGTGCGGCTCAGTCAGTCACTCAGTGTTGCCTGAGAGGGCAACACTGCAACAGCCGGCTCCCAGGCTGTCTTTTTTTTGCACAGCTAGTTGCCTCCAGGAGGCCACAAGAGGGAGACAAGGGACTGCAAAATGGAAAATAGGCATCCACCAACTTTACAGACAACTTGTTCTCCTTGCTCCTACAACCTCCATCCTTGCACAGTTTGTTATTCTTCCAGGTAACATAGTAACAAATCCAAATTGCTGCTCTCTTTGTAGGCAAGCAAGGGTTTGTTGCAACTGCAATTCTTACTTCTTCTTGAAATGTAGGGACCACAGTACATTCCATCACATCCATCTAGTGTACACAGGTAGGTCCATTGTGACGGGCGGGCGGGCGGGCGGGCTGGCTGCTTTAATGGCTGTTTGCTGTTCCCCTACTCCACTCCACTATTTGACTATGGTGCTGCATCAATCAGTGGCTGGCTCAGGTGCAGCTCTTTAACCTACCTAGGTGGGAGGGCGGAGAGAAGACAAGGAAGGTGAATGAGCTGTTCCAATGTGAAATGCCGGAAACACAGAAACACAGACGACACAAAACAAGAGGTGGCAATGTATTAATTAATTGCATTTAATAAATTAGCTCATTATCACACATGACTGTACAAATGCATTGTCCAACAGGTGTTGAAATAATGGGATTAAAAGGGGAGATCCCATCCGAAAGACAAAAACAATGGCAAACACAAAAAGCACTTTTGGAATCTGATTTTAGTAAACACATAAGGAAACGGTGCACCGGTCCTGGAAATACTGCAATACCAGGTCAATGCGTGGAGTGGACAGAGCAAGCTCTATTTCCATCTCCCTGTTCTAAAAATCCATTTAATATATGGTCCCCAGATAGGGGACGTATCAGATATTAAACTGATAAGAACAGATACTACACTTGATCTTAGCCAAAAGGCCGAGAAGCGATAACCCGAACGTGCCGCGCGTTTTGCTTCTTTTGCTTGCACCACAATGCAGTGCTGAAAGAGGAGGAATCGACATAAAAACGCCTTCCTGGCAACGCCCAAATGCCCTCCTGCCGTGCAAACACTGGCAGCAGCAGCAGCAGCAGCAGTAAGTGCATGCCCACTGCCACCCCTTCTCCTTTCACACCTTGTATCAGCTTTAATCCAGTCCAGTGCTGCCTGCTGAGCAGCACTGACCAACACTGCCTGGGCCCAGGCTTTTATCTCTGAGGCCCCATTATGATGTCAGAAAGCTGGCTCTGGCTCCTGAGGTCTCCACTATGACACGTGCAAAGTTCCGTCTGAACTTTATATAAGACGGTGCGGCTCAGTCAGTCACTCAGTGTTGCCTGAGAGGGCAACACTGCAACAGCCGGCTCCCAGGCTGTCTTTTTTTTGCACAGCTAGTTGCCTCCAGGAGGCCACAAGAGGGAGACAAGGGACTGCAAAATGGAAAATAGGCATCCACCAACTTTACAGACAACTTGTTCTCCTTGCTCCTACAACCTCCATCCTTGCACAGTTTGTTATTCTTCCAGGTAACATAGTAACAAATCCAAATTGCTGCTCTCTTTGTAGGCAAGCAAGGGTTTGTTGCAACTGCAATTCTTACTTCTTCTTGAAATGTAGGGACCACAGTACATTCCATCACATCCATCTAGTGTACACAGGTAGGTCCATTGTGACGGGCGGGCGGGCGGGCGGGCTGGCTGCTTTAATGGCTGTTTGCTGTTCCCCTACTCCACTCCACTATTTGACTATGGTGCTGCATCAATCAGTGGCTGGCTCAGGTGCAGCTCTTTAACCTACCTAGGTGGGAGGGCGGAGAGAAGACAAGGAAGGTGAATGAGCTGTTCCAATGTGAAATGCCGGAAACACAGAAACACAGACGACACAAAACAAGAGGTGGCAATGTATTAATTAATTGCATTTAATAAATTAGCTCATTATCACACATGACTGTAACAAATGCTGTAAAGGCAGGGGGTAGGGAGACGGACAAGTGAGCCCTAATCTACCCGCCACTCTGTCCCTGCCTACTTGCAACGACCCGCCCTAGGCGACGGGGTACAACTGGGCGGCGGTCCCTGTGCTCAGTAAGTGCACGACAAACACGACAAACATACAAGGAACACAAGCAAGGAAAAGGGGCCGTTGCCCACGGCAACACCGTGAGCAACCAGAGTGGTGAACGAGCCGAGTCAAGCCAGGAGTGTGCGAGGTACAAAACGAAAAGCAGAAGAGTAGTCGGTAAGCCAGGGTCGGTATGGAGCAGGATCAAAAATAGCAGGAGCTGTAGCTGGGCCAGGAACCACAAGGAAAGAAACAAAAGCAATAACAAGCACCGAGGGACAGGAAGTGCAGGCTTAAATAGACCGAGGGCGGGAGCTAGCTGAGTCTGGCCAGGTTACGATAGGCTCTCCCACTCCTAAGCCTGCCAGCCTGAATGGTGGAAGCAGGAGTCAGTCTCAGGGATGTATTCTCAGGTGCTGACTGATTAGTTCTGGGAGTTAACCCCGCTGTGCCTGGCAGATCCTTTACAGTACCCCCCCTTTTATGAGGGGCCACCGGACCCTTTCTAAGTGGACCTGGCTTACTGGGGAAACGCAGGTGGAACCTCCTGACCAATACCCCAGCGTGAACATCCCGGGCGGGTACCCAAGTCCTCTCCTCGGGCCCGTATCCTCTCCAATGGACCAGGTACTGGAGGGAGCCTTGGACCATCTTGCTGTCCACAATCCTGGCCACCTCGAATTCCACCCCCTCCGGGGTGAGGATGGGAACAGGAGGTCTCCTCGAGGGAGCCAAGGACGGGGAGCAGCATTTGAGGAGGGAGGCATGAAACACGTCGTGTATCCGAAAAGACGGGGGTAACTCCAGCCGGAAGGAGACAGGATTGAGGACCTCAATGACCTTATACGGCCCAATAAACCGGGGAGCAAACTTCTTGGACGGAACCTTGAGACGCAAGTTCCTAGACGACAACCACACCAGATCCCCGACCATAAACAGGGGGTTAGCAGAACGTTTTTTATCAGCCTGAGTTTTTTGTACGCTCTGGGACACCTCTAGGTTTTTCTGAACCTGGGCCCAGACTGTGCACAGTTCCCGATGAACGACCTCTACCTCAGGATTGTTGGAACTACCAGGTGAAACGGAGGAGAACCGTGGATTAAACCCAAAATTACAAAAAAAAGGAGAGACCCCTGACGAGTTACTGACCCGGTTATTAAGGGAAAATTCGGCGAGGGGAATGAAAGAGACCCAATCAAATTGACAGTCAGAGACAAAACACCTTAAGTATTGTTCTAGAGACTGATTAGTCCTCTCCGTTTGGCCATTGGTTTCAGGATGGAAGGCAGAGGAGAAGGACAGATCAATCCCCAACTTCATACAGAAGGCTCTCCAAAACAATGAAACAAATTGTACCCCTCTGTCCGAAACAATATTGACAGGGACCCCATGGAGACGCAGGATGTGTTTGACAAACAAGGTAGCCAACGTTTTGGCGTTGGGTAGTTTCTTGAGGGGCACAAAGTGGCACATCTTACTGAAGCGGTCCACCACCACCCACACCACCGACTTGCCTTGGGATGGAGGCAAATCGGTGATAAAATCCATGGAGATATGTGTCCAAGGTCTCTGGGGAATGGGCAACGAACGCAGTAAGCCCGCTGGTCGGGACCTGGGAGTCTTGGACCTAGCACAAACCTCACAAGCGGCGACGTAGGCCTTAACGTCTTTAGGCAACCCAGGCCACCAATAATTTCTGGTAATGAGGTGTTTGGTACCCAGGATGCCTGGATGGCCAGATAGTGCGGAGTCATGATTTTCCCTAAGTACCCTTAGCCGGAATTGCAGGGGAACAAACAGCTTGTTCTCAGGAAGGTTCCCGGGAGCTGCACCTTGATCAGCAGCAATTTCAGAGACTAAATCAGAATCGATCGAGGAAATGATTATACCTGGAGGCAAAATACAAGCAGGATCTTCCTCCGAAGGAGGGCTGGCCATGAAGCTACGCGACAGTGCATCAGCCTTAATATTTTTAGACCCAGCCCTATAGGTAACCAAAAAATTGAATCTGGTAAAAAATAACGCCCATCGAGCTTGTCTCGGGTTTAGCCTCCGGGCAGATTCTAGGAAAACCAGATTCTTGTGGTCGGTAAGGACCGTTACCTGGTGCCTAGCCCCCTCCAGGAAGTGGCGCCACTCTTCAAATGCCCATTTAATGGCTAAGAGTTCGCGGTTGCCAATATCATAGTTACTTTCAGTTGGCGAAAACTTCCTGGAGAAGTAGGCACAGGGGCGGAGATGGGTGAGGGACCTGGTACCCTGGGACAAGACAGCCCCCACTCCCACCTCAGATGCGTCAACTTCCACGATAAATGGCTCCATTTGGTTGGGCTGAACCAGCACCGGGGCCGAGACAAAGCACTTCTTAAGGACCTCAAAAGCCTGGACAGCCTCAGGAGGCCAGTGGAGGAGATCAGCACCTTTGCGAGTGAGGTCCGTAAGGGGCTTAGCGATGACCGAGAAGTTAGCAATAAATCTCCTGTAATAATTAGCAAACCCCAAAAAACACTGTAACGCCTTCAGGGAGGCAGGTTGGACCCATTCCGCCACAGCCTGAACCTTGGCGGGGTCCATGCGGAATTCTTGAGGAGTGAGGATTTGACCCAAAAATGGAATCTCCTGTACCCCAAACACACATTTTTCGGTTTTGGCAAACAGTTTATTTTCCCGAAGGACCTGGAGCACCTTCCTGACATGCTCCACGTGGGAGGACCAGTCCTTGGAAAACACCAGTATGTCATCAAGGTACACTACCAGAAAAATCCCCAGGTAATTTCTCAAAATCTCATTTATGAAATTCTGGAAGACCGCAGGGGCATTACACAACCCAAAGGGCATGACGAGGTATTCGAAATGGCCTTCGGGCGTGTTAAACGCAGTCTTCCACTCATCCCCCTCTTTGATGCGAATAAGGTTATACGCCCCCCGTAGATCCAATTTAGAAAACCATTGGGCCCCCTGAACCTGATTAAAGAGATCAGGAATCAAAGGAAGGGGATACTGGTTCCTTACCGTGACCTTATTCAGGCTACGGTAGTCAATGCATGGTCTAAGACCACCATCCTTCTTCCCCACGAAGAAGAAGCCAGCACCTACCGGAGAAGAAGAGGGACGAATGTAACCCTTGGCCAGGGATTCCTGGATATACACTCTCATAGCTTCACGTTCGGGACAAGAAAGATTAAATATCCTACCCTTAGGAAGCTTAGCTCCTGGTACCAATTCGATAGCGCAATCGTATTCTCTATGAGGAGGTAACACTTCGGAGGCCTCCCTAGAGAAAACATCAGCGAAGTCCTGAACAAACTCGGGTAGCGTATTCGCCTCCTTAGGGGGAGAAATAGAATTAACAGAAAAACATGACGTACAACATTCATTACCCCATTTGGTTAGCTCCCCAGTATTCCAGTCAAACGTAGGATTATGCAACTGCAACCAGGGAAGACCTAGAACCAAATCGTACGATAATCCCTGCATCAACAGTACAGAGCATTGCTCCAAATGCATGGAGCCAACAAGGAGTTCAAAAACAGGGGTATGCTGTGTAAAATAACCATTAGCAAGAGGAGTGGCGTCGATACCCACTACCGGGACAGGTTTAGGCAAATCAATAAGAGGCATAGCAAGGGACATAGCAAATTCCACAGACATGATATTAGTAGAGGACCCTGAATCCACGAAAGCACTGCCGGTAGCAGACCTACCACCAAAAGAGACCTGAAAGGGAAGCAAGATCTTAGTACGTTTCATATTTACGGGAAATACCTGTGCGCCCAAGTGACCTCCCCGATGATCACTTAGACGCGGAAGTTCTCTGGCTGCAACCTTACGCTTAGGACAGTTGTTCACTTGATGCTTGTCGTCCCCACAGTAGAAGCAGAGACCATTCTTCCTGCGGAATTCTCTACGTTGTTGGGGGGACACGGAGGCCCCGAGTTGCATAGGTATCTCTGAATCTTTCGGGGAGGAACGAAGCAACGGAGCTTCGGGAGGCATCATGGGGGAGTCGGAGGAGAAAACACATAAACGTTCACGTTGTCGTTCCCTGAGACGTCGGTCAAGTCGTATCGCTAAAGCCATAACCTGGTCTAGGGAGTCAGAAGAGGGATAGCTAACTAGCAGGTCTTTCAGGGCATTCGACAGACCCAACCTAAACTGGCACCTTAAGGCAGGGTCATTCCACCGAGAAGCTACGCACCACTTCCGAAAGTCAGAGCAATACTCCTCAACAGGTCTCTTACCCTGACTTAAGGTCACCAGCTGACTCTCGGCATAGGCAGTCCTGTCAGTCTCGTCATAAATAAGTCCGAGAGCAGAAAAGAAACAATCAACGGAGGAAAGTTCAGGGGCGTCCGGAGCCAAGGAGAAGGCCCACTCTTGGGGCCCTTCCTGGAGCCGGGACATAATTATACCCACCTGCTGGCTCTCAGAACCTGAGGAATGAGGCTTTAAACGAAAGTAAAGCCTACAACTCTCCCGAAAGGAGAGAAAAGTCCTCCGGTCCCCTGAGAACCGGTCGGGCAACTTGAGGTGGGGTTCAAGAGGTGCGGTGCGGGGAACTACCAGGGTAGCATCAGGCTGGTTGACCCTCTGAGCCAGGGCCTGGACCTGTAGGGAGAGACCCTGCATTTGCTGAGCCAGGGTCTCACGGGGATCCATAGTGGTGTCAGGGACCAGGGGTAGACTAGGTATGGGCTTGTTATTATGTAAAGGCAGGGGGTAGGGAGACGGACAAGTGAGCCCTAATCTACCCGCCACTCTGTCCCTGCCTACTTGCAACGACCCGCCCTAGGCGACGGGGTACAACTGGGCGGCGGTCCCTGCGCTCAGTAAGTGCACGACAAACATACAAGGAACACAAGCAAGGAAAAGGGGCCGTTGCCCACGGCAACACCGTGAGCAACCAGAGTGGTGAACGAGCCGAGTCAAGCCAGGAGTGTGCGAGGTACAAAACGAAAAGCAGAAGAGTAGTCGGTAAGCCAGGGTCGGTATGGAGCAGGATCAAAAATAGCAGGAGCTGTAGCTGGGCCAGGAACCACAAGGAAAGAAACAAAAGCAATAACAAGCACCGAGGGACAGGAAGTGCAGGCTTAAATAGACCGAGGGCGGGAGCTAGCTGAGTCTGGCCAGGTTACGATAGGCTCTCCCACTCCTAAGCCTGCCAGCCTGAATGGTGGAAGCAGGAGTCAGTCTCAGGGATGTATTCTCAGGTGCTGACTGATTAGTTCTGGGAGTTAACCCCGCTGTGCCTGGCAGATCCTTTACAAATGCATTGTCCAACAGGTGTTGAAATAATGGGATTAAAAGGGGAGATCCCATCCGAAAGACAAAAACAATGGCAAACACAAAAAGCACTTTTGGAATCTGATTTTAGTAAACACATAAGGAAAGGGTGCACCGGTCCTGGAAATACTGCAATACCAGGTCAATGCGTGGAGTGGACAGAGCAAGCTCTATTTCCATCTCCCTGTTCTAAAAATCCATTTAATATATGGTCCCCAGATAGGGGACGTATCAGATATTAAACTGATAAGAACAGATACTACACTTGATCTTAGCCAAAAGGCCGAGAAGCGATAACCCGAACGTGCCGCGCGTTTTGCTTCTTTTGCTTGCACCACAATGCAGTGCTGAAAGAGGAGGAATCGACATAAAAACGCCTTCCTGGCAACGCCCAAATGCCCTCCTGCCGTGCAAACACTGGCAGCAGCAGCAGCAGCAGCAGTAAGTGCATGCCCACTGCCACCCCTTCTCCTTTCACACCTTGTATCAGCTTTAATCCAGTCCAGTGCTGCCTGCTGAGCAGCACTGACCAACACTGCCTGGGCCCAGGCTTTTATCTCTGAGGCCCCATTATGATGTCAGAAAGCTGGCTCTGGCTCCTGAGGTCTCCACTATGACACGTGCAAAGTTCCGTCTGAACTTTATATAAGACGGTGCGGCTCAGTCAGTCACTCAGTGTTGCCTGAGAGGGCAACACTGCAACAGCCGGCCCCCAGGCTGTCTTTTTTTTGCACAGCTAGTTGCCTCCAGGAGGCCACAAGAGGGAGACAAGGGACAGCAAAATGGAAAATAGGCATCCACCAACTTTACAGACAACTTGTTCTCCTTGCTCCTACAACCTCCATCCTTGCACAGTTTGTTATTCTTCCAGGTAACATAGTAACAAATCCAAATTGCTGCTCTCTTTGTAGGCAAGCAAGGGTTTGTTGCAACTGCAATTCTTACTTCTTCTTGAAATGTAGGGACCACAGTACATTCCATCACATCCATCTAGTGTACACAGGTAGGTCCATTGTGACGGGCGGGCGGGCGGGCTGGCTGCTTTAATGGCTGTTTGCTGTTCCCCTACTCCACTCCACTATTTGACTATGGTGCTGCATCAATCAGTGGCTGGCTCAGATGCAGCTCTTTAACCTACCTAGGAGGGAGGGCGGAGAGAAGACAAGGAAGGTGAATGAGCTGTTCCAATGTGAAATGCCGGAAACACAGAAACACAGACGACACAAAACAAGAGGTGGCAATGTATTAATTAATTGCATTTAATAAATTAGCTCATTATCACACATGACTGTACAAATGCATTGTCCAACAGGTGTTGAAATAATGGGATTAAAAGGGGAGATCCCATCCGAAAGACAAAAACAATGGCAAACACAAAAAGCACTTTTGGAATCTGATTTTAGTAAACACATAAGGAAAGGGTGCACCGGTCCTGGAAATACTGCAATACCAGGTCAATGCGTGGAGTGGACAGAGCAAGCTCTATTTCCATCTCCCTGTTCTAAAAATCCATTTAATATATGGTCCCCAGATAGGGGACGTATCAGATATTAAACTGATAAGAACAGATACTACACTTGATCTTAGCCAAAAGGCCAAGAAGCGATAACCCGAACGGGCCGCGCGTTGACCGAGCCTGCCCAATACTGCTGTTCACCCCTTGCAGCGATTCAGCCTACTCCTAGGCAATTCCATGGGGCCCTGCAGGCTCACACACACTCACAGCTACTAAGCGGGAGGTGAATAAAGGCCGGAGAGGAAGCAAGACAGGATTTGCTTCTTTTGCTTGCACCACAATGCAGTGCTGAAAGAGGAGGAATCGACATAAAAACGCCTTCCTGGCAATGCCCAAATGCCCTCCTGCCGTGCAAACACTGGCAGCAGCAGCAGCAGCAGCAGCAGCAGCAGCAGTAAGTGCATGCCCACTGCCACCCCTTCTCCTTTCACACCTTGTATCAGCTTTAATCCAGTCCAGTGCTGCCTGCTGAGCAGCACTGACCAACACTGCCTGGGCCCAGGCTTTTATCTCTGAGGCCCCATTATGATGTCAGAAAGCTGGCTCTGGCTCCTGAGGTCTCCACTATGACACGTGCAAAGTTCCGTCTGAACTTTATATAAGACGGTGCGGCTCAGTCAGTCACTCAGTGTTGCCTGAGAGGGCAACACTGCAACAGCCGGCCCCCAGGCTGTCTTTTTTTTGCACAGCTAGTTGCCTCCAGGAGGCCACAAGAGGGAGACAAGGGACTGCAAAATGGAAAATAGGCATCCACCAACTTTACAGACAACTTGTTCTCCTTGCTCCTACAACCTCCATCCTTGCACAGTTTGTTATTCTTCCAGGTAACATAGTAACAAATCCAAATTGCTGCTCTCTTTGTAGGCAAGCAAGGGTTTGTTGCAACTGCAATTCTTACTTCTTCTTGAAATGTAGGGACCACAGTACATTCCATCACATCCATCTAGTGTACACAGGTAGGTCCATTGTGACGGGCGGGCGGGCGGGCTGGCTGCTTTAATGGCTGTTTGCTGTTCCCCTACTCCACTCCACTATTTGACTATGGTGCTGCATCAATCAGTGGCTGGCTCAGGTGCAGCTCTTTAACCTACCTAGGAGGGAGGGCGGAGAGAAGACAAGGAAGGTGAATGAGCTGTTCCAATGTGAAATGCCGGAAACACAGAAACACAGACGACACAAAACAAGAGGTGGCAATGTATTAATTAATTGCATTTAATAAATTAGCTCATTATCACACATGACTGTACAAATGCATTGTCCAACAGGTGTTGAAATAATGGGATTAAAAGGGGAGATCCCATCCGAAAGACAAAAACAATGGCAAACATAAAAAGCACTTTTGGAATCTGATTTTAGTAAACACATAAGGAAAGGGTGCACCGGTCCTGGAAATACTGCAATACCAGGTCAATGCGTGGAGTGGACAGAGCAAGCTCTATTTCCATCTCCCTGTTCTAAAAATCCATTTAATATATGGTCCCCAGATAGGGGACGTATCAGATATTAAACTGATAAGAACAGATACTACACTTGATCTTAGCCAAAAGGCCAAGAAGCGATAACCCGAACGGGCCGCGCGTTGACCGAGCCTGCCCAATACTGCTGTTCACCCCTTGCAGCGATTCAGCCTACTCCTAGGCAATTCCATGGGGCCCTGCAGGCTCACACACACTCACAGCTACTAAGCGGGAGGTGAATAAAGGCCGGAGAGGAAGCAAGACAGGATTTGCTTCTTTTGCTTGCACCACAATGCAGTGCTGAAAGAGGAGGAATCGACATAAAAACGCCTTCCTGGCAACGCCCAAATGCCCTCCTGCCGTGCAAACACTGGCAGCAGCAGCAGCAGCAGCAGCAGCAGCAGTAAGTGCATGCCCACTGCCACCCCTTCTCCTTTCACACCTTGTATCAGCTTTAATCCAGTCCAGTGCTGCCTGCTGAGCAGCACTGACCAACACTGCCTGGGCCCAGGCTTTTATCTCTGAGGCCCCATTATGATGTCAGAAAGCTGGCTCTGGCTCCTGAGGTCTCCACTATGACACGTGCAAAGTTCCGTCTGAACTTTATATAAGACAGTGCGGCTCAGTCAGTCACTCAGTGTTGCCTGAGAGGGCAACACTGCAACAGCCGGCCCCCAGGCTGTCTTTTTTTTGCACAGCTAGTTGCCTCCAAGAGGCCACAAGAGGGAGACAAGGGACTGCAAAATGGAAAATAGGCATCCACCAACTTTACAGACAACTTGTTCTCCTTGCTCCTACAACCTCCATCCTTGCACAGTTTGTTATTCTTCCAGGTAACATAGTAACAAATCCAAATTGCTGCTCTCTTTGTAGGCAAGCAAGGGTTTGTTGCAACTGCAATTCTTACTTCTTCTTGAAATGTAGGGACCACAGTACATTCCATCACATCCATCTAGTGTACACAGGTAGGTCCATTGTGACGGGCGGGCGGGCGGGCTGGCTGCTTTAATGGCTGTTTGCTGTTCCCCTACTCCTCTCCACTATTTGACTATGGTGCTGCATCAATCAGTGGCTGGCTCAGGTGCAGCTCTTTAACCTACCTAGGAGGGAGGGCGGAGAGAAGACAAGGAAGGTGAATGAGCTGTTCCAATGTGAAATGCCGGAAACACAGAAACACAGACGACACAAAACAAGAGGTGGCAATGTATTAATTAATTGCATTTAATAAATTAGCTCATTATCACACATGACTGTACAAATGCATTGTCCAACAGGTGTTGAAATAATGGGATTAAAAGGGGAGATCCCATCCGAAAGACAAAAACAATGGCAAACACAAAAAGCACTTTTGGAATCTGATTTTAGTAAACACATAAGGAAAGGGTGCACCGGTCCTGGAAATACTGCAATACCAGGTCAATGCGTGGAGTGGACAGAGCAAGCTCTATTTCCATCTCCCTGTTCTAAAAATCCATTTAATATATGGTCCCCAGATAGGGGACGTATCAGATATTAAACTGATAAGAACAGATTTTTTTGAGTTGACTACCCCAACAAAGGAGGTAACCGTTTATTTAAAATTTTGAACAAATTTACAATAAATCAATACATTTCAACAAAAATTTACATAAATTTACAATCATGGTTTTTTAATACAGATAAATACAAATTGTCAAATAAAAACAATTTATAAAAGGGCACTTGGTGGCATCATATTATGGAACTCCATTCACTTAAAAACCATTTTCTACATAAAACAGGAGAGAGTTTTTTATCTAAAAGAAAATATTTGTACATTTCATTAAGACAAATGGCTAAAACATCTTCCACAGCTAAAACTTCACACTTAAATAATAAAATGTTTCTGGCCGCCCACAGAGCTGCTTTTACGCAGTTGGTGATCTTCCATGCCATCATTTTTCGAGTCTGTGTTGGGCATTCCAGGCATCCATATAAAACGCCATCACTTGTGTATCTCCGAAGTCCTGTAATCTTCTGTACCAAGGGGAGGATTCTTGTCCATATCAATTTCGCGTAAAAACATTCCCAGAATAGGTGGTAGACTGTCTCATCATCTCTACATCCTCCCCTTGGACACGCAGCCGAGTTGGTCAGTCCCCTTCGATGCTGGAATGCCCGGCATGGAAGACACTCGTGGGCACAGCTCCAGGCCAGATCTTTCTGTGGGTTAAAAAGATATTTAGCGCTCACCATCTTCCATATTTCTTTACATTTTTGTTCATTAAAATTACTGATGGGAGCTACTAAAACATTTTCTTTTATCTTTTTTAAAATTCCTTTACTATTTTTTACTTCGTTAATATTTTTGTCTTTTAAGTTAAAAAGGTTTACAATTTTTTCTAAAATTTTATACTGGCCAGAAAGGTTAAAAGCATATGGGGAGCTTAAAACCGTGGAGAACCAACCGTTCCTCCTCATAAAATAACCTGTGTTAAAACGTATAAAATATGACCAGTAATGTTCCTTAAAAACTGCATTAAGACATAAAGTAAAAAATTTTATTAAAAGGAATGCTTTTATATCGGGGAAATCTTTCCCCCCCATTGGTTTGGGTAATATTACCTTCTCTCTCCTGAGCTTTTCCATCCTGGAGTTCCATAAAAATGTGAAACATGCTTTAATTATTTTTTTCAATAAAATCTCAGGGGGAGGGAATACCATACTTAAATATAATAAAATAGGTAAAATCACCATTTTTGTAATTAAAACCTTTCCCTCCATTGTTAACTTTCTCATGTTCCACATGCAAATTTTCTGATTAACTTTTTGTGCCACCAAGTCCCAACTGGTAAAACCATTATTTGACTCATTGAAGGAGACTCCTAAAATTTGTACAGACTCTGACACAGGGACTGGAATGTCCATTAAAACCATTTTGCCGATATTTAAGATGTTACTTTTATTAAAATTGACTAAAAAACCGGAGGAGCAACAGAATTGGTAAATCTGTTTAAAGGATTTCTGTAATGACAGGGTGTCCCTGCAAAGGACCGCGACATCGTCCATGTACCCCACCACTTTAGCCTCTAGTCCCCCCCCGCCCGGCAGGGGGACTCCGCTTATCTGCTTATCCTTTCTTAACCTGCAGAGTAGAGGCTCGATCGCACAAATAAAAAGTAGTGGGGACAAGGGACACCCCTGCTTCACTCCGGAATTTAAAAGGACATCCTGTGTCTTAAAACCCTTTACTAAAATTTTACTAGTACAATTTTCATAAAAGGCCTTCAGAGACTGTAAAAAACCTTCCGGTATACCCATTTTTTCTAAAACCTTAAAAAGATAAAAATGTGACACTCTATCGAAGGCTTTCTCGAAATCTATAGATAAAATTGCCATTTTACCTCCTCTCTCTTTCGTGTCACTGATCACATCTTTTAAAAGGTTTAAATTATCCCATATACTCCTCCCGGGTATCCCACAGACCTGATTGGAGTGTATGATCTGGCCTATCACTGCTTTTAATCTGTTCGCACATATCTTCGCCATTATTTTGTAGTCAGAGTTTAGCAAAGTGATAGGCCTCCAATTTTTAATGTCTGTTTTGTCCCCCTTTTTGTAAAGCAGGGACACCTCGCCTTTCTTCCAGGACCCCGGGAGGGCTTTTGTTCTAAAAACTTGGGTAAAAAGAGGGTGGAGATCCTCTTTTAAAATACCATAAAATATAACATAGAATTCTATAGGTATACCGTCAGGGCCAGGGACTTTACCTGTTTTAAAACTCTTTGTAGTTTCTAAAATCTCCTGTTCCGTAATATCCTGTAATAAAAACACTTGGGAAGCAGGATCTAAAACAGCATCCACCTCCTTCAATGAGTCGTTCATAAAATCAACATCAACATGTTTTGTATTAAAAAGATCCGCATAAAAACCGTGCACCTTTTTTAAAATGTTTTGGGTATTTGTTTCCCCATCTATCTCATTTAACAGGGTATGCTTATCATTTATTTTCTTGAAGAAGTACCTGGAGCAGGTCTCATTTTCTTCAAGATGTTTTACCTTAGAGCGAAAGATTATCTCCTTTCCCCTCTGCTCCAGGCACTGGGAGATTTCTTTTTTAATTTCGGTGATCTCTTTCTCCACCTGCATACCCTGTTCTCTGAACTTGTATTGGGTCTGCAGACGGGTATTTAAATTAGCATAAAATTCAAATTTTTCTTTGGCTTTCTTCATCCCAGCTTTAATAAAAAAATCTCTTATCTTTATTTTCATTTTCTCCCACCAGGAAACAATTAGCATATTGGGATGTCTTACCCGTCTGCAGCCCTTATAAAAGGTGATAAAATCGGATAAAATTTGCGGATCCTCTAAAAGGGATACGTTTAATTTCCAGGCTTTCTTCGGAGTTCTCCTTTGATCGTTCAAATTAACTTTAAAATATAAAAGTTTATGGTCAGAAAACACGTTAGAATTAAGATCACATTTAAAAGGCAGTATTTGATAAGAACAAAAAATAAAATCAATCCTGGAGCTGCAGTTTACATTGCTCCAGGTGACGCCGTCCTCTTCAGGTAGATCCCTATTGCATTTTTTAAAAACATCAGTAAGTTTAAAATCCACTGTAATATCTTTTAAAATAGACGGGGTTTTATCATAATTTCGACTTACTGAATTAGAGAACCGGCGTTCCCCCTTTAAAATACAATTAAAATCACCAGCTAAAATAAGTGGTTCTGAATCATTGATAAAAAGGGGTAAAATTTCTAGCATTTTTGCTCTTTCCTTCTTGTCTGTAGAACCATAAAAGTTTAAAAACTGCCATCTAACACCGTTTATAAAAGCTTTGACCATTAAAATTCTGCCTGGTAAAATTTCATAAAAACGATCAATTAAAACGTTCCCTTTGAATAAAATGGCGACACCTGCGGCTTTTGATTCATTAGACCCGGACCACACTGAAGGTCCGAGTCTCCAGTCTTCCTCATATTTTTTATAATTCATGCGGTGAGGTATGCAGCATTCCTGTAGGAAAAACACTGAGGCGGTAAAAACAGAAAGGTAGTTAAAAAGGGCAGCTCTTCTTGTCTGTGAGTGCACGCTTCTTACATTAAAGGAAAGACCACATAACTCAGCCATGAGGAAAAGGGAGAGAGACAGTCTATTTTTATCTTACCCGAGGAGGCCTCAGCAGTCCTCCGCGTCGCCAGACACCCCACTCGAGCTCTCATCATCATCTTTCCTCGAGTCAAATGTGCGCATCGATGAGGTTTGAGAGGAAGACCCATCACTCAGCTGACCCCCCATACCTAAGGCGCTTCTTGAAAATGGGTCCCAGACGGACTCAACGGGTAAGATTTGGCAATCTTTGGCAGCGCCCTCCCCTTCTATAGGGGCAGGAATCGCGCTTCCGGACGTCTCAGGGACCACGCTTACCTCGGAGGCAGCTGTCCCTATATCCCCCGACTGTCTGGAAGGGGGGGGACCTTTAGCTGTCGCTTCCGGGGGCAAGTCAACTGGTTTCCCTGCCTTCAACCTGGCAGGTACTCCCATCGGCACCCCCGCTGCCACCTCCGAGTACGCCCTACGTCTCTTGGTGAGCGCTGCCGCTCCGCCCGGGACCTCTGCCTCAGGTACAGGCTGACCCAGCATCTCTTGCAGGTCAGTAGGATCAGCTTCATCCGAACTACCCTGCGCCCCAGTCTCCTGGGTGGGCTCTTTCGTCCGCTGATCACTGGCTCTGCGTTTTTGCCGCCTCTGCTCTTTAGGGTCACCTGTTTGGGGGGGTCTGCTGGAGGTATCCATTTCGTCTTGCTCACCTCCTTGGGGTTCCTCTCCTTGTACGGGGGTGATCTGGCCTGCGGGCCGCTCGGGACGCCTTGGCCGGTCCTCGGGTTGTTCCAACTCTTTAGATCTGTGGGGACAAGTAGCATAGAGGTGACCAACTCGGCTGCAAAAACGGCACCTTTTCCCCAGAGGGCAAGTTTTGGTCTCGTGCTCAGAGCTGCCGCAGTTCCTACAGGTGCTGTCGCAAGACTCCTTGGTGTGACCGTACTTTTGGCACTTCCTACAGAATGGAGGCATCCCTGAAAAATAAAAGTCTCCGGCCATATCACCTATTTTAAAACGTGCTGGCGGCAACATTATCCCTCCTGTAAAATTGGCATCTTTATAACATGTTACATTGAATCTCCACTTTGAGGTCCATACACCAACCTCATTCATGACTTTGCCAATACATTTCACAGTTTTAAAATAAGGGAATAAAAAGGACATCACTTCTTTTAAGTCGGCAAAAGGGCAGTACATCTTTATAACTATCATTTTAGTGATGTCCATAACGTGCTCATAAAAATCAACACCGTCCAGTCTCGGGTCATTTTTTACCGTATAAGCCGCCAGCAGATCTCGGAATACTCCATTCTGTATGAAAGTAACATCGTATGTCCTCCTTCTTGGGTAATCCTGCACCGCCAAAATTTCTCGCTTCTGGATGTTGAAGATACCAACAAGTACGGTCTCCACCACAAATTTTAAGCCGCAGGTCGTCGCCTTCTCCTCCGATAGAACTACACGAATCGTGTTTTTAATCCGGGCATAAGCCGGTATCTCACATGGATCCTCGTCCATGGTGAGTATGGTATTGTTACGCTACTCCGTAGTAGGCGCAACGTTAGGCGCAACTCCCCTTTTCGGCCGAAACCTACACGGGGGTATATGGATCGCAACCCGTTGCTCAGGACTAAGCCTCTCTCCCAAATAGCAGCACGGGGGTGAAGTCCAGGCGAACCTGGACGATCCCCCGAGGCCGAGAGAGAGGGTACCTGAGCACCTCCTAACCAAGACCAGGCAGCACTGACTACAAGTAATCAGAACTACACTTGATCTCAGCCAGAAGGCCGAGAAGCGATAACCCGAACGGGCCGCGCGTTGACCGAGCCTGCCCAATACTGCTGTTCACCCCTTGCAGCGATTCAGCCTACTCCTAGGCAATTCCATGGGGCCCTGCAGGCTCACACACACTCACAGCTACTAAGCGGGAGGTGAATAAAGGCCGGAGAGGAAGCAAGACAGGATTTGCTTCTTTTGCTTGCACCACAATGCAGTGCTGAAAGAGGAGGAATCGACATAAAAACGCCTTCCTGGCAACGCCCAAATGCCCTCCTGCCGTGCAAACACTGGCAGCAGCAGCAGCAGCAGCAGCAGTAAGTGCATGCCCACTGCCACCCCTTCTCCTTTCACACCTTGTATCAGCTTTAATCCAGTCCAGTGCTGCCTGCTGAGCAGCACTGACCAACACTGCCTGGGCCCAGGCTTTTATCTCTGAGGCCCCATTATGATGTCAGAAAGCTGGCTCTGGCTCCTGAGGTCTCCACTATGACACGTGCAAAGTTCCGTCTGAACTTTATATAAGACGGTGCGGCTCAGTCAGTCACTCAGTGTTGCCTGAGAGGGCAACACTGCAACAGCCGGCCCCCAGGCTGTCTTTTTTTTGCACAGCTAGTTGCCTCCAGGAGGCCACAAGAGGGAGACAAGGGACTGCAAAATAGAAAATAGGCATCCACCAACTTTACAGACAACTTGTTCTCCTTGCTCCTACAACCTCCATCCTTGCACAGTTTGTTATTCTTCCAGGTAACATAGTAACAAATCCAAATTGCTGCTCTCTTTGTAGGCAAGCAAGGGTTTGTTGCAACTGCAATTCTTACTTCTTCTTGAAATGTAGGGACCACAGTACATTCCATCACATCCATCTAGTGTACACAGGTAGGTCCATTGTGACGGGCGGGGGCGGGCGGGCTGGCTGCTTTAATGGCTGTTTGCTGTTCCCCTACTCCACTCCACTATTTGACTATGGTGCTGCATCAATCAGTGGCTGGCTCAGGTGCAGCTCTTTAACCTACCTAGGAGGGAGGGCGGAGAGAAGACAAGGAAGGTGAATGAGCTGTTCCAATGTGAAATGCCGGAAACACAGAAACACAGACGACACAAAACAAGAGGTGGCAATGTATTAATTAATTGCATTTAATAAATTAGCTCATTATCACACATGACTGTACAAATGCATTGTCCAACAGGTGTTGAAATAATGGGATTAAAAGGGGAGATCCCATCCGAAAGACAAAAACAATGGCAAACACAAAAAGCACTTTTGGAATCTGATTTTAGTAAACACATAAGGAAAGGGTGCACCGGTCCTGGAAATACTGCAATACCAAGTCAATGCGTGGAGTGGACAGAGCAAGCTCTATTTCCATCTCCCTGTTCTAAAAATCCATTTAATATATGGTCCCCAGATAGGGGACGTATCAGATATTAAACTGATAGGAACAGATACTACACTTGATCTTAGCCAAAAGGCCGAGAAGCGATAACCCGAACGTGCCGCGCGTTTTGCTTCTTTTGCTTGCACCACAATGCAGTGCTGAAAGAGGAGGAATCGACATAAAAACGCCTTCCTGGCAACGCCCAAATGCCCTCCTGCCGTGCAAACACTGGCAGCAGCAGCAGCAGCAGCAGTAAGTGCATGCCCACTGCCACCCCTTCTACTTTCACACCTTGTATCAGCTTTAATCCAGTCCAGTGCTGCCTGCTGAGCAGCACTGACCAACACTGCCTGGGCCCAGGCTTTTATCTCTGAGGCCCCATTATGATGTCAGAAAGCTGGCTCTGGCTCCTGAGGTCTCCACTATGACACGTGCAAAGTTCCGTCTGAACTTTATATAAGACGGTGCGGCTCAGTCAGTCACTCAGTGTTGCCTGAGAGGGCAACACTGCAACAGCCGGCCCCCAGGCTGTCTTTTTTTTGCACAGCTAGTTGCCTCCAGGAGGCCACAAGAGGGAGACAAGGGACTGCAAAATGGAAAATAGGCATCCACCAACTTTACAGACAACTTGTTCTCCTTGCTCCTACAACCTCCATCCTTGCACAGTTTGTTATTCTTCCAGGTAACATAGTAACAAATCCAAATTGCTGCTCTCTTTGTAGGCAAGCAAGGGTTTGTTGCAACTGCAATTCTTACTTCTTCTTGAAATGTAGGGACCACAGTACATTCCATCACATCCATCTAGTGTACACAGGTAGGTCCATTGTGACGGGCGGGCGGGCGGGCGGGCTGGCTGCTTTAATGGCTGTTTGCTGTTCCCCTACTCCACTCCACTATTTGACTATGGTGCTGCATCAATCAGTGGCTGGCTCAGGTGCAGCTCTTTAACCTACCTAGGAGGGAGGGCGGAGAGAAGACAAGGAAGGTGAATGAGCTGTTCCAATGTGAAATGCCGGAAACACAGAAACACAGACGACACAAAACAAGAGGTGGCAATGTATTAATTAATTGCATTTAATAAATTAGCTCATTATCACACATGACTGTACAAATGCATTGTCCAACAGGTGTTGAAATAATGGGATTAAAAGGGGAGATCCCATCCGAAAGACAAAAACAATGGCAAACACAAAAAGCACTTTTGGAATCTGATTTTAGTAAACACATAAGGAAAGGGTGCACCGGTCCTGGAAATACTGCAATACCAGGTCAATGCGTGGAGTGGACAGAGCAAGCTCTATTTCCATCTCCCCGTTCTAAAAATCCATTTAATATATGGTCCCCAGATAGGGGACGTATCAGATATTAAACTGATAAGAACAGATACTACACTTGATCTTAGCCAAAAGGCCGAGAAGCGATAACCCGAACGTGCCGCGCGTTTTGCTTCTTTTGCTTGCACCACAATGCAGTGCTGAAAGAGGAGGAATCGACATAAAAACGCCTTCCTGGCAACGCCCAAATGCCCTCCTGCCGTGCAAACACTGGCAGCAGCAGCAGCAGCAGCAGCAGCAGTAAGTGCATGCCCACTGCCACCCCTTCTCCTTTCACACCTTGTATCAGCTTTAATCCAGTCCAGTGCTGCCTGCTGAGCAGCACTGACCAACACTGCCTGGGCCCAGGCTTTTATCTCTGAGGCCCCATTATGATGTCAGAAAGCTGGCTCTGGCTCCTGAGGTCTCCACTATGACACGTGCAAAGTTCCGTCTGAACTTTATATAAGACGGTGCGGCTCAGTCAGTCACTCAGTGTTGCCTGAGAGGGCAACACTGCAACAGCCGGCCCCCAGGCTGTCTTTTTTTTGCACAGCTAGTTGCCTCCAGGAGGCCACAAGAGGGAGACAAGGGACTGCAAAATGGAAAAAAAGCATCCACCAACTTTACAGACAACTTGTTCTCCTTGCTCCTACAACCTCCATCCTTGCACAGTTTGTTATTCTTCCAGGTAACATAGTAACAAATCCAAATTGCTGCTTTCTTTGTAGGCAAGCAAGGGTTTGTTGCAACTGCAATTCTTACTTCTTCTTGAAATGTAGGGACCACAGTACATTCCATCACATCCATCTAGTGTACACAGGTAGGTCCATTGTGACGGGCGGGCGGGCGGGCGGGCTGGCTGCTTTAATGGCTGTTTGCTGTTCCCCTACTCCACTCCACTATTTGACTATGGTGCTGCATCAATCAGTGGCTGGCTCAGGTGCAGCTCTTTAACCTACCTAGGAGGGAGGGCGGAGAGAAGACAAGGAAGGTGAATGAGCTGTTCCAATGTGAAATGCCGGAAACACAGAAACACAGACGACACAAAACAAGAGGTGGCAATGTATTAATTAATTGCATTTAATAAATTAGCTCATTATCACACATGACTGTACAAATGCATTGTCCAACAGGTGTTGAAATAATGGGATTAAAAGGGGAGATCCCATCCGAAAGACAAAAACAATGGCAAACACAAAAAGCACTTTTGGAATCTGATTTTAGTAAACACATAAGGAAAGGGTGCACCGGTCCAGGAAATACTGCAATACCAGGTCAATGCGTGGAGTGGACAGAGCAAGCTCTATTTCCATCTCCCTGTTCTAAAAATCCATTTAATATATGGTCCCCAGATAGGGGACGTATCAGATATTAAACTGATAAGAACAGATACTACACTTGATCTTAGCCAAAAGGCCGAGAAGCGATAACCCGAACGTGCCGCGCGTTTTGCTTCTTTTGCTTGCACCACAATGCAGTGCTGAAAGAGGAGGAATCGACATAAAAATGCCTTCCTGGCAACGCCCAAATGCCCTCCTGCCGTGCAAACACTGGCAGCAGCAGCAGCAGCAGCAGCAGCAGTAAGTGCATGCCCACTGCCACCCCTTCTCCTTTCACACCTTGTATCAGCTTTAATCCAGTCCAGTGCTGCCTGCTGAGCAGCACTGACCAACACTGCCTGGGCCCAGGCTTTTATCTCTGAGGCCCCATTATGATGTCAGAAAGCTAGCTCTGGCTCCTGAGGTCTCCACTATGACACGTGCAAAGTTCCGTCTGAACTTTATATAAGACGGTGCGGCTCAGTCAGTCACTCAGTGTTGCCTGAGAGGGCAACACTGCAACAGCCGGCCCCCAGGCTGTCTTTTTTTTGCACAGCTAGTTGCCTCCAGGAGGCCACAAGAGGGAGACAAGGGACTGCAAAATGGAAAAAAAAGCATCCACCAACTTTACAGACAACTTGTTCTCCTTGCTCCTACAACCTCCATCCTTGCACAGTTTGTTATTCTTCCAGGTAACATAGTAACAAATCCAAATTGCTGCTTTCTTTGTAGGCAAGCAAGGGTTTGTTGCAACTGCAATTCTTACTTCTTCTTGAAATGTAGGGACCACAGTACATTCCATCACATCCATCTAGTGTACACAGGTAGGTCCATTGTGACGGGCGGGCGGGCAGGCGGGCTGGCTGCTTTAATGGCTGTTTGCTGTTCCCCTACTCCACTCCACTATTTGACTATGGTGCTGCATCAATCAGTGGCTGGCTCAGGTGCAGCTCTTTAACCTACCTAGGAGGGAGGGCGGAGAGAAGACAAGGAAGGTGAATGAGCTGTTCCAATGTGAAATGCCGGAAACACAGAAACACAGACGACACAAAACAAGAGGTGGCAATGTATTAATTAATTGCATTTAATAAATTAGCTCATTATCACACATGACTGTACAAATGCATTGTCCAACAGGTGTTGAAATAATGGGATTAAAAGGGGAGATCCCATCCGAAAGACAAAAACAATGGCAAACACAAAAAGCACTTTTGGAATCTGATTTTAGTAAACACATAAGGAAAGGGTGCACCGGTCCTGGAAATACTGCAATACCAGGTCAATGCGTGGAGTGGACAGAGCAAGCTCTATTTCCTTCTCCCTGTTCTAAAAATCCATTTAATATATGGTCCCCAGATAGGGGACGTATCAGATATTAAACTGATAAGAACAGATACTACACTTGATCTTAGCCAAAAGGCCGAGAAGCGATAACCCGAACGTGCCGCGCGTTTTGCTTCTTTTGCTTGCACCACAATGCAGTGCTGAAAGAGGAGGAATCGACATAAAAACGCCTTCCTGGCAGCGCCCAAATGCCCTCCTGCCGTGCACACACTGGCAGCAGCAGCAGCAGTAAGTGCATGCCCACTGCCACCCCTTCTCCTTTCACACCTTGTATCAGCTTTAATCCAGTCCAGTGCTGCCTGCTGAGCAGCACTGACCAACACTGCCTGGGCCCAGGCTTTTATCTCTGAGGCCCCATTATGATGTCAGAAAGCTGGCTCTGGCTCCTGAGGTCTCCACTATGACACGTGCAAAGTTCCGTCTTGACTTTATATAAGACGGTGCGGCTCAGTCAGTCACTCAGTGTTGCCTGAGAGGGCAACACTGCAACAGCCGGCCCCCAGGCTGTCTTTTTTTTGCACAGCTAGTTGCCTCCAGGAGGCCACAAGAGGGAGACAAGGGACTGCAAAATGGAAAAAAAAGCATCCACCAACTTTACAGACAACTTGTTCTCCTTGCTCCTACAACCTCCATCCTTGCACAGTTTGTTATTCTTCCAGGTAACATAGTAACAAATCCAAATTGCTGCTTTCTTTGTAGGCAAGCAAGGGTTTGTTGCAACTGCAATTCTTACTTCTTCTTGAAATATAGGGACCACAGTACATTCCATCACATCCATCTAGTGTACACAGGTAGGTCCATTGTGACGGGCGGGCTGGCTGCTTTAATGGCTGTTTGCTGTTCCCCTACTCCACTCCACTATTTGACTATGGTGCTGCATCAATCAGTGGCTGGCTCAGGTGCAGCTCTTTAACCTACCTAGGAGGGAGGGCGGAGAGAAGACAAGGAAGGTGAATGAGCTGTTCCAATGTGAAATGCCGGAAACACAGAAACACAGACGACACAAAACAAGAGGTGGCAATGTATTAATTAATTGCATTTAATAAATTAGCTCATTATCACACATGACTGTACAAATGCATTGTCCAACAGGTGTTGAAATAATGGGATTAAAAGGGGAGATCCCATCCGAAAGACAAAAACAATGGCAAACACAAAAAGCACTTTTGGAATCTGATTTTAGTAAACACATAAGGAAAGGGTGCACCGGTCCTGGAAATACTGCAATACCAGGTCAATGCGTGGAGTGGACAGAGCAAGCTCTATTTCCTTCTCCCTGTTCTAAAAATCCCTTTAATATATGGTCCCCAGATAGGGGACGTATCAGATATTAAACTGATAAGAACAGATACTACACTTGATCTTAGCCAAAAGGCCGAGAAGCGATAACCCGAACGTGCCGCGCGTTTTGCTTCTTTTGCTTGCACCACAATGCAGTGCTGAAAGAGGAGGAATCGACATAAAAACGCCTTCCTGGCAACGCCCAAATGCCCTCCTGCCGTGCAAACACTGGCAGCAGCAGCAGCAGCAGTAAGTGCATGCCCACTGCCACCCCTTCTCCTTTCACACCTTGTATCAGCTTTAATCCAGTCCAGTGCTGCCTGCTGAGCAGCACTGACCAACACTGCCTGGGCCCAGGCTTTTATCTCTGAGGCCCCATTATGATGTCAGAAAGCTGGCTCTGGCTCCTGAGGTCTCCACTATGACACGTGCAAAGTTCCGTCTGAACTTTATATAAGACGGTGCGGCTCAGTCAGTCACTCAGTGTTGCCTGAGAGGGCAACACTGCAACAGCCGGCCCCCAGGCTGTCTTTTTTTTGCACAGCTAGTTGCCTCCAGGAGGCCACAAGAGGGAGACAAGGGACTGCAAAATGGAAAAAAAGCATCCACCAACTTTACAGACAACTTGTTCTCCTTGCTCCTACAACCTCCATCCTTGCACAGTTTGTTATTCTTCCAGGTAACATAGTAACAAATCCAAATTGCTGCTTTCTTTGTAGGCAAGCAAGGGTTTGTTGCAACTGCAATTCTTACTTCTTCTTGAAATGTAGGGACCACAGTACATTCCATCACATCCATCTAGTGTACACAGGTAGGTCCATTGTGACGGGCGGGCGGGCGGGCTGGCTGCTTTAATGGCTGTTTGCTGTTCCCCTACTCCACTCCACTATTTGACTATGGTGCTGCATCAATCAGTGGCTGGCTCAGGTGCAGCTCTTTAACCTACCTAGGAGGGAGGGCGGAGAGAAGACAAGGAAGGTGAATGAGCTGTTCCAATGTGAAATGCCGGAAACACAGAAACACAGACGACACAAAACAAGAGGTGGCAATGTATTAATTAATTGCATTTAATAAATTAGCTCATTATCACACATGACTGTACAAATGCATTGTCCAACAGGTGTTGAAATAATGGGATTAAAAGGGGAGATCCCATCCGAAAGACAAAAACAATGGCAAACACAAAAAGTACTTTTGGAATCTGATTTTAGTAAACACATAAGGAAAGGGTGCACCGGTCCTGGAAATACTGCAATACCAGGTCAATGCGTGGAGTGGACAGAGCAAGCTCTATTTCCATCTCCCTGTTCTAAAAATCCATTTAATATATGGTCCCCAGATAGGGGACGTATCAGATATTAAACTGATAAGAACAGATACTACACTTGATCTTAGCCAAAAGGCCGAGAAGCGATAACCCGAACGGGCCGCGCGTTGACCGAGCCTGCCCAATACTGCTGTTCACCCCTTGCAGCGATTCAGCCTACTCCTAGGCAATTCCATGGGGCCCTGCAGGCTCACACACACTCACAGCTACTAAGCGGGAGGTGAATAAAGGCCGGAGAGGAAGCAAGACAGGATTTGCTTCTTTTGCTTGCACCACAATGCAGTGCTGAAAGAGGAGGAATCGACATAAAAACGCCTTCCTGGCAACGCCCAAATGCCCTCCTGCCGTGCAAACACTGGCAGCAGCAGCAGCAGCAGTAAGTGCATGCCCACTGCCACCCCTTCTACTTTCACACCTTGTATCAGCTTTAATCCAGTCCAGTGCTGCCTGCTGAGCAGCACTGACCAACACTGCCTGGGCCCAGGCTTTTATCTCTGAGGCCCCATTATGATGTCAGAAAGCTGGCTCTGGCTCCTGAGGTCTCCACTATGACACGTGCAAAGTTCCGTCTGAACTTTATATAAGACGGTGCGGCTCAGTCAGTCACTCAGTGTTGCCTGAGAGGGCAACACTGCAACAGCCGGCCCCCAGGCTGTCTTTTTTTTGCACAGCTAGTTGCCTCCAGGAGGCCACAAGAGGGAGACAAGGGACTGCAAAATGGAAAATAGGCATCCACCAACTTTACAGACAACTTGTTCTCCTTGCTCCTACAACCTCCATCCTTGCACAGTTTGTTATTCTTCCAGGTAACATAGTAACAAATCCAAATTGCTGCTCTCTTTGTAGGCAAGCAAGGGTTTGTTGCAACTGCAATTCTTACTTCTTCTTGAAATGTAGGGACCACAGTACATTCCATCACATCCATCTAGTGTACACAGGTAGGTCCATTGTGACGGGCGGGCGGGCGGGCGGGCTGGCTGCTTTAATGGCTGTTTGCTGTTCCCCTACTCCACTCCACTATTTGACTATGGTGCTGCATCAATCAGTGGCTGGCTCAGGTGCAGCTCTTTAACCTACCTAGGAGGGAGGGCGGAGAGAAGACAAGGAAGGTGAATGAGCTGTTCCAATGTGAAATGCCGGAAACACAGAAACACAGACGACACAAAACAAGAGGTGGCAATGTATTAATTAATTGCATTTAATAAATTAGCTCATTATCACACATGACTGTACAAATGCATTGTCCAACAGGTGTTGAAATAATGGGATTAAAAGGGGAGATCCCATCCGAAAGACAAAAACAATGGCAAACACAAAAAGCACTTTTGGAATCTGATTTTAGTAAACACATAAGGAAAGAGTGCACCGGTCCTGGAAATACTGCAATACCAGGTCAATGCGTGGAGTGGACAGAGCAAGCTCTATTTCCATCTCCCTGTTCTAAAAATCCATTTAATATATGGTCCCCAGATAGGGGACGTATCAGATATTAAACTGATAAGAACAGATACTACAGTTGATCTTAGCCAAAAGGCCGAGAAGCGATAACCCGAACGTGCCGCGCGTTTTGCTTCTTTTGCTTGCACCACAATGCAGTGCTGAAAGAGGAGGAATCGACATAAAAACGCCTTCCTGGCAACGCCCAAATGCCCTCCTGCCGTGCAAACACTGGCAGCAGCAGCAGCAGCAGCAGTAAGTGCATGCCCACTGCCACCCCTTCTCCTTTCACACCTTGTATCAGCTTTAATCCAGTCCAGTGCTGCCTGCTGAGCAGCACTGACCAACACTGCCTGGGCCCAGGCTTTTATCTCTGAGGCCCCATTATGATGTCAGAAAGCTAGCTCTGGCTCCTGAGGTCTCCACTATGACACGTGCAAAGTTCCGTCTGAACTTTATATAAGACGGTGCGGCTCAGTCAGTCACTCAGTGTTGCCTGAGAGGGCAACACTGCAACAGCCGGCCCCCAGGCTGTCTTTTTTTTGCACAGCTAGTTGCCTCCAGGAGGCCACAAGAGGGAGACAAGGGACTGCAAAATGGAAAAAAAAGCATCCACCAACTTTACAGACAACTTGTTCTCCTTGCTCCTACAACCTCCATCCTTGCACAGTTTGTTATTCTTCCAGGTAACATAGTAACAAATCCAAATTGCTGCTTTCTTTGTAGGCAAGCAAGGGTTTGTTGCAACTGCAATTCTTACTTCTTCTTGAAATGTAGGGACCACAGTACATTCCATCACATCCATCTAGTGTACACAGGTAGGTCCATTGTGACGGGCGGGCGGGCGGGCGGGCTGGCTACTTTAATGGCTGTTTGCTGTTCCCCTACTCCACTCCACTATTTGACTATGGTGCTGCATCAATCAGTGGCTGGCTCAGGTGCAGCTCTTTAACCTACCTAGGAGGGAGGGCGGAGAGAAGACAAGGAAGGTGAATGAGCTGTTCCAATGTGAAATGCCGGAAACACAGAAACACAGACGACACAAAACAAGAGGTGGCAATGTATTAATTAATTGCATTTAATAAATTAGCTCATTATCACACATGACTGTACAAATGCATTGTCCAACAGGTGTTGAAATAATGGGATTAAAAGTGGAGATCCCATCCGAAAGACAAAAACAATGGCAAACACAAAAAGCACTTTTGGAATCTGATTTTAGTAAACACATAAGGAAAGGGTGCACCGGTCCTGGAAATACTGCAATACCAGGTCAATGCGTGGAGTGGACAGAGCAAGCTCTATTTCCTTCTCCCTGTTCTAAAAATCCATTTAATATATGGTCCCCAGATAGGGGACGTATCAGATATTAAACTGATAAGAACAGATACTACACTTGATCTTAGCCAAAAGGCCGAGAAGCGATAACCCGAACGTGCCGCGCGTTTTGCTTCTTTTGCTTGCACCACAATGCAGTGCTGAAAGAGGAGGAATCGACATAAAAACGCCTTCCTGGCAACGCCCAAATGCCCTCCTGCCGTGCAAACACTGGCAGCAGCAGCAGCAGCAGCAGCAGCAGTAAGTGCATGCCCACTGCCACCCCTTCTCCTTTCACACCTTGTATCAGCTTTAATCCAGTCCAGTGCTGCCTGCTGAGCAGCACTGACCAACACTGCCTGGGCCCAGGCTTTTATCTCTGAGGCCCCATTATGATGTCAGAAAGCTGGCTCTGGCTCCTGAGGTCTCCACTATGACACGTGCAAAGTTCCGTCTGAACTTTATATAAGACGGTGCGGCTCAGTCAGTCACTCAGTGTTGCCTGAGAGGGCAACACTGCAACAGCCGGCCCCCAGGCTGTCTTTTTTTTGCACAGCTAGTTGCCTCCAGGAGGCCACAAGAGGGAGACAAGGGACTGCAAAATGGAAAAAAAAGCATCCACCAACTTTACAGACAACTTGTTCTCCTTGCTCCTACAACCTCCATCCTTGCACAGTTTGTTATTCTTCCAGGTAACATAGTAACAAATCCAAATTGCTGCTTTCTTTGTAGGCAAGCAAGGGTTTGTTGCAACTGCAATTCTTACTTCTTCTTGAAATGTAGGGACCACAGTACATTCCATCACATCCATCTAGTGTACACAGGTAGGTCCATTGTGACGGGCGGGCTGGCTGCTTTAATGGCTGTTTGCTGTTCCCCTACTCCACTCCACTATTTGACTATGGTGCTGCATCAATCAGTGGCTGGCTCAGGTGCAGCTCTTTAACCTACCTAGGAGGGAGGGCGGAGAGAAGACAAGGAAGGTGAATGAGCTGTTCCAATGTGAAATGCCGGAAACACAGAAACACAGACGACACAAAACAAGAGGTGGCAATGTATTAATTAATTGCATTTAATAAATTAGCTCATTATCACACATGACTGTACAAATGCATTGTCCAACAGGTGTTGAAATAATGGGATTAAAAGGGGAGATCCCATCCGAAAGACAAAAACAATGGCAAACACAAAAAGCACTTTTGGAATCTGATTTTAGTAAACACATAAGGAAAGGGTGCACCGGTCCTGGAAATACTGCAATACCAGGTCAATGCGTGGAGTGGACAGAGCAAGCTCTATTTCCTTCTCCCTGTTCTAAAAATCCCTTTAATATATGGTCCCCAGATAGGGGACGTATCATATATTAAACTGATAAGAACAGATACTACACTTGATCTTAGCCAAAAGGCCGAGAAGCGATAACCCGAACGTGCCGCGCGTTTTGCTTCTTTTGCTTGCACCACAATGCAGTGCTGAAAGAGGAGGAATCGACATAAAAACGCCTTCCTGGCAACGCCCAAATGCCCTCCTGCCGTGCAAACACTGGCAGCAGCAGCAGCAGCAGCAGCAGCAGCAGCAGTAAGTGCATGCCCACTGCCACCCCTTCTCCTTTCACACCTTGTATCAGCTTTAATCCAGTCCAGTGCTGCCTGCTGAGCAGCACTGACCAACACTGCCTGGGCCCAGGCTTTTATCTCTGAGGCCCCATTATGATGTCAGAAAGCTGGCTCTGGCTCCTGAGGTCTCCACTATGACACGTGCAAAGTTCCGTCTGAACTTTATATAAGACGGTGCGGCTCAGTCAGTCACTCAGTGTTGCCTGAGAGGGCAACACTGCAACAGCCGGCCCCCAGGCTGTCTTTTTTTTGCACAGCTAGTTGCCTCCAGGAGGCCACAAGAGGGAGACAAGGGACTGCAAAATGGAAAAAAAGCATCCACCAACTTTACAGACAACTTGTTCTCCTTGCTCCTACAACCTCCATCCTTGCACAGTTTGTTATTCTTCCAGGTAACATAGTAACAAATCCAAATTGCTGCTTTCTTTGTAGGCAAGCAAGGGTTTGTTGCAACTGCAATTCTTACTTCTTCTTGAAATGTAGGGACCACAGTACATTCCATCACATCCATCTAGTGTACACAGGTAGGTCCATTGTGACGGGCGGGCGGGCGGGCGGGCGGGCTGGCTGCTTTAATGGCTGTTTGCTGTTCCCCTACTCCACTCCACTATTTGACTATGGTGCTGCATCAATCAGTGGCTGGCTCAGGTGCAGCTCTTTAACCTACCTAGGAGGGAGGGCGGAGAGAAGACAAGGAAGGTGAATGAGCTGTTCCAATGTGAAATGCCGGAAACACAGAAACACAGACGACACAAAACAAGAGGTGGCAATGTATTAATTAATTGCATTTAATAAATTAGCTCATTATCACACATGACTGTACAAATGCATTGTCCAACAGGTGTTGAAATAATGGGATTAAAAGGGGAGATCCCATCCGAAAGACAAAAACAATGGCAAACACAAAAAGCACTTTTGGAATCTGATTTTAGTAAACACATAAGGAAAGGGTGCACCGGTCCAGGAAATACTGCAATACCAGGTCAATGCGTGGAGTGGACAGAGCAAGCTCTATTTCCATCTCCCTGTTCTAAAAATCCATTTAATATGAGGGGCGGAGCTAGCTCTGAGACTGCATGGACGTGTCTCGCTGAGCTCCGTACATCCAGTGACCCACAGAAGCTAACATAAGCGGCATAAATCTTCACAATGGTGAAGTATGGAGGCAGCAAGGCGAGGGAAGCATCGGAGACCATTGTTCCGACCCCCTCACAAGCAAAGGTGGAGAAATACTTTGAAAAACGAGCCGTCTCCCTCCCGCTGAGAGGCCCCAAGATGGCGCCGTCCTCTCACAGACAGCAAGGAGACACGAGTGCAGACGCTTCTGATGTGGAAGGAGAAAATGCTGATACCTTGCACGCTGAGGAACTACCATTGACGAGACACTTTATCACTCAGGTACTTACCAGAACCCTGGAACCGGCTATAAAAGATATTGCAGAGATAAAGCAAGATATTAAGCAAATTGGCCACAGGGTTGAGACCCTGGAAAATAATCAGGCAGCCATCTTAGAATTTAATGCAGCAACAGTGCAAAGCTTCTCCTCTTGCCAACTTACATTCAATACTATATTTAGATCTCTTGAGGATCAAGAAAATCGTAGCCGCCGAAATAACCTACGTTTTCGTGGTATCCCTGAATCGGTATCACCGACAGAAATTTCGGAAGCCATTATGTCCATTTCCCGCTCTATCCTGGGGGATACTTTTTCTGACGAGGAAATAATTATTGAAAGAGCACACAGAGCACTACGCCCGAAGCCTAAGGTGAACGAGCCGCCTAGAGATATAATTTGCAAATATCTTAACTTCAAAGTGAAAGATAAAATCCTCTTTAAGTCGCGGGAAGCTGCACCACTCTTATTTAAAGGAACAGTGATCTCCATTTACCAAGATTTAGCAGCGGTCACCCTTCAGAAGCGGCGTAAGCTTAAACCACTTACAGATCTCCTACAAGCAAGAAAAATTTTATATCGTTGGAACTTTCCTTTTGGTCTATCCTTCTCGGTGGGGGGCCGCAGGTTTAACATCTCGTCGGTGGGCGATCTTGCTGAAATATACGATCACCTAGAAATTGCTCCTTTGCAAATTGAAGATTGGGACCTTGTAACGGATCTCGCTTCTCTCCCTCCGGTCACTCAGACCACTCCGTGGAAGCAGAATCCTGCGTTCAAAGCGCCGAAACATAGGAAACGAGCAGGTCGTATGACTCCGAGGAGATTGGTGGAAGATAATGACTGATCTATGCGTTTATGCGTCCTTTCGTTCGACTTTCCCTGAGCTAGCTAAATATGCAAAGTTTATTTTCTTCACTTACCATGATGTAATGCATATCTGCTATGACTTAGTCTGTTCATTATTTCTCTACTTATAGTAGTTATCTTATGCAACTGTACTCATATTGCCATTGTAGAATCCGCAAATTGTGGGTCTGGAATCTATTATGGCTATTACCCCACACTATATTTTAATGTTTTACACTCCATTGTTACTTACAGACGCTGCTGATATATATCCTGTCACGTTCATAGACATGGATGCACCTTCTGTAAAACCACTGGTTGAATTAGGGTTTACTCTAATGCTACTGTTTCTGTTGTTAACTGTCAGGTTGCCTAGACAGGGTTATCTCTCACTGCTGGTACATGTATATTTCTACTACATTCGAATCTATAGTAATGTTGTATCATGGCGTCCTTAAAGATAGTTTCATATAATGTCAGAGGTTTTAACTCCCCCTCTAAGAGATGTCAGATTTTTTCTTCTCTCAAAAAGGCATCTTGTGATGTCATAATGCTACAGGAAACTCACTATAAGAACAACCATTTCCCTAATTTCTCCTTCTCGCATTTTCCTGTCTGGCATCATTGCGGAATTCCACACTCAGCCTCTAGAGGAGTGAGTATAGGCTTCCGACGTAATTATCCCTTTAATTATTCGTCTCATCTCCAGGATATAGAGGGAAGATATTTATTTTTGAAAGGTACCGTGGGAGATCAAACGTTCACATTTGCGAATCTTTATGCTCCAAATACGGGTCAAATTGCATGGCTGTTGTCAACGTTTGCTCTCTTAGATTCATTCTCAGAAGGCTTAGTTCTTATTGGTGGAGATTTCAATTTAACTATTGATCCATTGGTTGATTCCTCCTCCAAGAAGTCAGCTTTGTCGGTTGCTGCACTATGTAAATTTAAATCTTTACTAATGTCGTATGGTTTAATAGATGTTTGGAGATGCCTAAACCCGACTCAGTTGGATTACACCTATTATTCATCTGTACATTCTTCCTACCACAGGTTAGACTATTTTTTTCTCTCCAAATCCTCACTCAAATATTGCTCCCAAGTAGAGATAGGTTCGCAGTTGCACTCCGATCATGCTCCTATTTTTCTAACTCTAAATTTCCCGAACAGGCACAAACGCTCATCTACCTGGAGGTTAAATGATTCTATACTAAGCTCATTGACTGTTAAAGAGCTTTTCAAATCTAAATTAGATGATTACTTCCAAATTAATGAAACCCCGGAAGTTTCCCCTGAAATAATCTGGGACGCTCATAAGGCGTTTATCCGTGGCCATTTTATTAGCTACTGTTCCCACCTACAAAAAGAACGAACTAAGTGTGTTGACGAACTTTTAATTAAAATTCAGAAGGTGGAGAGATTGAATAAGGCATCTGTCGCGATACAGCATACACAGGAGTTGACTTCCTTGAGAACTCAGCTATTAAATAAACTGAACTTGTCCTCAGCCAAGTCCTTTATGCATTCTAGACATAAATTTTATGCACATGGAAATAAAGCTTCTAAGTTCATGTCTAAAAAGTTTAAACAAAGACATACTCTTAACTATGTACATATGCTGAAAGACGCGACAGGTGCTTATATCTACTCTTCAAGCTCTATAGCTGAACAATTTCGTTCTTACTACAACAATCTTTACAATCTAACAACAGCTGACACCTCCTCACTTAAGACAGACAGACTCTCGCTCATTTCTAAATTTTTGGAATCCTTATCTTTACCACAGATTTCTCCCTCCCAAAGTGAGGGGCTGATTCAGCCATTCACTATGACGGAATTAGAAATTGCCCTGAGGCAAACTCCTCCAGGTAAATGTCCTGGTCCAGATGGCCTACCGGTTATATATTACTCCTCATTTCGGGATGTATTACTTCCTAGATTGTTGTCATTAGCGAACCTCTCTTTATTGGGACATCCACTTTCCTCTGATATCACTCATGCACATATTACTCTTATTCCTAAAGAGGGTAAAGATTCATCCTCTTGCTCCAATTATAGGCCCATCTCTCTTCTCAATGCAGACCTAAAACTTATTGCTAAATTATTGTCAAACAGACTTAAACATATTCTTCCGGATATTATTTCTCCCGATCAGGTAGGATTCGTTAAAAATAGAGAAGGTAAAGATAATTCTCTTAGAGTCCTGCACGTTTTACATTATTCACGCAGACATAAACTTCCTATGGTCCTTCTCAGCACAGACGCCGAGAAGGCATTTGATAGAGTTGACTGGTTATACATGAGGAAGGTTCTGCTGTCCTTTAATTTTCCTATCCCCTTCATAGACGCTATATTTTCAATGTATGCCTCTCCCTCTGCATCTGTCATGGTGAATGGGGTCTTATCTTCCCCCTTTAAGATACGTAATGGTACAAGACAAGGCTGCCCTTTATCTCCGTTACTGTTCTTGACAGTTATGGAGACCCTCATGCAGGCAATAAGATTAGATACTGAAATTCAGGGAATACACCTAGGGGGCAGAGTGCATAAGGTAGCGGCATACGCTGACGATATGTTATTGATGATCACAAATCCCGAAACTGCTCTCCGCAGACTCCAATACGTTTTTGATTTATTTAGTAATATGTCCAATTTTAAAATTAACAGAGGGAAATCTCAGGCCTTAGGATTCTCCTTACCAGAGGCTCGGAAGAAACAACTGACAAAGGGTTCTGACTATGATTGGACCTCTCCCTACCTGAAGTTCTTGGGCATTAAGATTGGGCATAATTTGGATAATCTATTTTCCCTAAACTATGCCTCTTTCCTAGCGGCTTTGCCGGACCAACTAAAGAGGTTTGAAGTCCCTTTTATCTCGTGGTTTGGTAGGAAGAATGTTTTAATGTCATTTATTCTCCCTAAGCTTACGTACCTTATGCAAGTTCTGCCGATACCACTTAATAAGACATTCTTTACGGAGGTTAATAGATTATTTGTTAAATTTATATGGCAGAACAAGAAAGCTAGAATTGCTAGAAACATCTTGTCCAGACCCAAATCGAAGGGGGGTATAGGTCTACCTGATCCTGAAAAATATTACCAGGCCATACATCTATCAAGGATCATAGATTGGATCCACGCCCCGTTATATAAGTTATGGGTGTCAATAGAAAATGATCTTTCCTCCATTCCTCTCCGCACACTAGTATTATATATAGGAGACTCTACAAAGGAGGCCAAGATATATAATCCAATTACAATGGCGACGTTTAAGGTCTGGCGCTCTTTTCTACTATGTTCAGATAATTGTTCAGTCCCTTCCCCTCTACTACAAGTTAAAGATATATTGAGCCTTGCTCAAGGTGCCTTGAAGGACAGTGTTCCTAGTGTGATTGCCTCCTCAGAATGCCCGGTGACACGGCTTTTTGATGACCTTGGTGATATAAAAGATGACTCGTCTCTGTCCTCTTTACTAAGTATCCCCATTCATCACTATCCCTTGCTCTCCTTCATTAGACTTAAGGTCAGGGCTTTAGGGCAAACAATTATCGAAACACGCCCTTTATTTTGGTTTGAAAGGCTTTTGTCACAGACATCACCAGTCCTCAAACCAATTTCCTTATTGTATAAAAGACTCATCTCACCTAACTCATCTACAATCCCGTATTTTGTTAAAATATGGGAAAGAGATCTTAACAGGTCCTTCTCCGAAGTTGAACTTCACAAATTGTTGATAGCTCCTCATAAAATGTCCAGATGTGTCCGTATCCAAGAGAATGGATACAAGATTTTATCCAGGTGGTACAAAACGCCGGATATAACCTCAATATACACACCGACACACTCAGACACTTGTTGGAGATGTAATTCAGATAGAGGTACTTTTTTACATATCTGGTGGACCTGTACCGTCATTCAAAAATGGTGGAAAGATATCTTTGCCTATTGTAACAATGTATGTGGCACTAAGGTCGCAGCTTCCCCAGATCTTGCTCTGTTATCAATCAACCCCCCTTCTACTACGACCTTGTCCTCAAAACTATTTCAGATTCTGCTAATTGCTGCGAGACTACTGATCCCCTCTTACTGGTTATCTGTTGAAACCCCATCGGTTGCACATTGGATAGCGAAAGTAGACCAAATTTACAGAATGGAAGAAATTTCTCATTGGGAAAGCTATTCCAGAGATACTTTCTTGTTAATATGGGAACCCTGGAGGAGATACAGAAAATTCTCATAACCAAAGATGATACCCCTGAATACTCCAATATCTGTATCTTCTCCAGGTTAACTCTGAGGTAGAAGATTTCCTTTTAGTTTGTTTTTATCTCATCTAAACTGATGATATTGTATAATTGTATTTGACTATCTGTTCATATAAATACTTGCACTTTATTTGAATACTGCAAAAATTGCATGAACATGCATGTACTATGTAATTTGTTTTATGTTTGTTGTTTTCTTTTTATTTACTAGTTTTTTCCTTTGACATTTTTACGTTTTACTTTGTAATGCGTTATTGTTTCAATAAAAAATTTAAAAAAAAAAAAAAAAAAAAAAAAAAAAAATCCATTTAATATATGGTCCCCAGATAGGGGACGTATCAGATATTAAACTGATAAGAACAGATACTACACTTGATCTTAGCCAAAAGGCCGAGAAGCGATAACCCGAACGTGCCGCGCGTTTTGCTTCTTTTGCTTGCACCACAATGCAGTGCTGAAAGAGGAGGAATCGACATAAAAATGCCTTCCTGGCAACGCCCAAATGCCCTCCTGCCGTGCAAACACTGGCAGCAGCAGCAGCAGCAGCAGCAGTAAGTGCATGCCCACTGCCACCCCTTCTCCTTTCACACCTTGTATCAGCTTTAATCCAGTCCAGTGCTGCCTGCTGAGCAGCACTGACCAACACTGCCTGGGCCCAGGCTTTTATCTCTGAGGCCCCATTATGATGTCCGAAAGCTAGCTCTGGCTCCTGAGGTCTCCACTATGACACGTGCAAAGTTCCGTCTGAACTTTATATAAGACGGTGCGGCTCAGTCAGTCACTCAGTGTTGCCTGAGAGGGCAACACTGCAACAGCCGGCCCCCAGGCTGTCTTTTTTTTGCACAGCTAGTTGCCTCCAGGAGGCCACAAGAGGGAGACAAGGGACTGCAAAATGGAAAAAAAAGCATCCACCAACTTTACAGACAACTTGTTCTCCTTGCTCCTACAACCTCCATCCTTGCACAGTTTGTTATTCTTCCAGGTAACATAGTAACAAATCCAAATTGCTGCTTTCTTTGTAGGCAAGCAAGGGTTTGTTGCAACTGCAATTCTTACTTCTTCTTGAAATGTAGGGACCACAGTACATTCCATCACATCCATCTAGTGTACACAGGTAGGTCCATTGTGACGGGCGGGCGGGCGGGCGGGCTGGCTGCTTTAATGGCTGTTTGCTGTTCCCCTACTCCACTCCACTATTTGACTATGGTGCTGCATCAATCAGTGGCTGGCTCAGGTGCAGCTCTTTAACCTACCTAGGAGGGAGGGCGGAGAGAAGACAAGGAAGGTGAATGAGCTGTTCCAATGTGAAATGCCGGAAACACAGAAACACAGACGACACAAAACAAGAGGTGGCAATGTATTAATTAATTGCATTTAATAAATTAGCTCATTATCACACATGACTGTACAAATGCATTGTCCAACAGGTGTTGAAATAATGGGATTAAAAGGGGAGATCCCATCCGAAAGACAAAAACAATGGCAAACACAAAAAGCACTTTTGGAATCTGATTTTAGTAAACACATAAGGAAAGGGTGCACCGGTCCAGGAAATACTGCAATACCAGGTCAATGCGTGGAGTGGACAGAGCAAGCTCTATTTCCATCTCCCTGTTCTAAAAATCCATTTAATATATGGTCCCCAGATAGGGGACGTATCAGATATTAAACTGATAAGAACAGATACTACACTTGATCTTAGCCAAAAGGCCGAGAAGCGATAACCCGAACGTGCCGCGCGTTTTGCTTCTTTTGCTTGCACCACAATGCAGTGCTGAAAGAGGAGGAATCGACATAAAAATGCCTTCCTGGCAACGCCCAAATGCCCTCCTGCCGTGCAAACACTGGCAGCAGCAGCAGCAGCAGCAGCAGTAAGTGCATGCCCACTGCCACCCCTTCTCCTTTCACACCTTGTATCAGCTTTAATCCAGTCCAGTGCTGCCTGCTGAGCAGCACTGACCAACACTGCCTGGGCCCAGGCTTTTATCTCTGAGGCCCCATTATGATGTCAGAAAGCTAGCTCTGGCTCCTGAGGTCTCCACTATGACACGTGCAAAGTTCCGTCTGAACTTTATATAAGACGGTGCGGCTCAGTCAGTCACTCAGTGTTGCCTGAGAGGGCAACACTGCAACAGCCGGCCCCCAGGCTGTCTTTTTTTTGCACAGCTAGTTGCCTCCAGGAGGCCACAAGAGGGAGACAAGGGACTGCAAAATGGAAAAAAAAGCATCCACCAACTTTACAGACAACTTGTTCTCCTTGCTCCTACAACCTCCATCCTTGCACAGTTTGTTATTCTTCCAGGTAACATAGTAACAAATCCAAATTGCTGCTTTCTTTGTAGGCAAGCAAGGGTTTGTTGCAACTGCAATTCTTACTTCTTCTTGAAATGTAGGGACCACAGTACATTCCATCACATCCATCTAGTGTACACAGGTAGGTCCATTGTGACGGGCGGGCGGGCGGGCGGGCTGGCTGCTTTAATGGCTGTTTGCTGTTCCCCTACTCCACTCCACTATTTGACTATGGTGCTGCATCAATCAGTGGCTGGCTCAGGTGCAGCTCTTTAACCTACCTAGGAGGGAGGGCGGAGAGAAGACAAGGAAGGTGAATGAGCTGTTCCAATGTGAAATGCCGGAAACACAGAAACACAGACGACACAAAACAAGAGGTGGCAATGTATTAATTAATTGCATTTAATAAATTAGCTCATTATCACACATGACTGTACAAATGCATTGTCCAACAGGTGTTGAAATAATGGGATTAAAAGGGGAGATCCCATCCGAAAGACAAAAACAATGGCAAACACAAAAAGCACTTTTGGAATCTGATTTTAGTAAACACATAAGGAAAGGGTGCACCGGTCCTGGAAATACTGCAATACCAGGTCAATGCGTGGAGTGGACAGAGCAAGCTCTATTTCCTTCTCCCTGTTCTAAAAATCCATTTAATATATGGTCCCCAGATAGGGGACGTATCAGATATTAAACTGATAAGAACAGATACTACACTTGATCTTAGCCAAAAGGCCGAGAAGCGATAACCCGAACGTGCCGCGCGTTTTGCTTCTTTTGCTTGCACCACAATGCAGTGCTGAAAGAGGAGGAATCGACATAAAAACGCCTTCCTGGCAACGCCCAAATGCCCTCCTGCCGTGCAAACACTGGCAGCAGCAGCAGCAGCAGCAGCAGCAGTAAGTGCATGCCCACTGCCACCCCTTCTCCTTTCACACCTTGTATCAGCTTTAATCCAGTCCAGTGCTGCCTGCTGAGCAGCACTGACCAACACTGCCTGGGCCCAGGCTTTTATCTCTGAGGCCCCATTATGATGTCAGAAAGCTGGCTCTGGCTCCTGAGGTCTCCACTATGACACGTGCAAAGTTCCGTCTTGACTTTATATAAGACGGTGCGGCTCAGTCAGTCACTCAGTGTTGCCTGAGAGGGCAACACTGCAACAGCCGGCCCCCAGGCTGTCTTTTTTTTGCACAGCTAGTTGCCTCCAGGAGGCCACAAGAGGGAGACAAGGGACTGCAAAATGGAAAAAAAAGCATCCACCAACTTTACAGACAACTTGTTCTCCTTGCTCCTACAACCTCCATCCTTGCACAGTTTGTTATTCTTCCAGGTAACATAGTAACAAATCCAAATTGCTGCTTTCTTTGTAGGCAAGCAAGGGTTTGTTGCAACTGCAATTCTTACTTCTTCTTGAAATGTAGGGACCACAGTACATTCCATCACATCCATCTAGTGTACACAGGTAGGTCCATTGTGACGGGCGGGCTGGCTGCTTTAATGGCTGTTTGCTGTTCCCCTACTCCACTCCACTATTTGACTATGGTGCTGCATCAATCAGTGGCTGGCTCAGGTGCAGCTCTTTAACCTACCTAGGAGGGAGGGCGGAGAGAAGACAAGGAAGGTGAATGAGCTGTTCCAATGTGAAATGCCGGAAACACAGAAACACAGACGACACAAAACAAGAGGTGGCAATGTATTAATTAATTGCATTTAATAAATTAGCTCATTATCACACATGACTGTACAAATGCATTGTCCAACAGGTGTTGAAATAATGGGATTAAAAGGGGAGATCCCATCCGAAAGACAAAAACAATGGCAAACACAAAAAGCACTTTTGGAATCTGATTTTAGTAAACACATAAGGAAAGGGTGCACCGGTCCTGGAAATACTGCAATACCAGGTCAATGCGTGGAGTGGACAGAGCAAGCTCTATTTCCTTCTCCCTGTTCTAAAAATCCATTTAATATATGGTCCCCAGATAGGGGACGTATCAGATATTAAACTGATAAGAACAGATACTACACTTGATCTTAGCCAAAAGGCCGAGAAGCGATAACCCGAACGTGCCGCGCGTTTTGCTTCTTTTGCTTGCACCACAATGCAGTGCTGAAAGAGGAGGAATCGACATAAAAACGCCTTCCTGGCAACGCCCAAATGCCCTCCTGCCGTGCAAACACTGGCAGCAGCAGCAGCAGCAGCAGCAGCAGTAAGTGCATGCCCACTGCCACCCCTTCTCCTTTCACACCTTGTATCAGCTTTAATCCAGTCCAGTGCTGCCTGCTGAGCAGCACTGACCAACACTGCCTGGGCCCAGGCTTTTATCTCTGAGGCCCCATTATGATGTCAGAAAGCTGGCTCTGGCTCCTGAGGTCTCCACTATGACACGTGCAAAGTTCCGTCTGAACTTTATATAAGACGGTGCGGCTCAGTCAGTCACTCAGTGTTGCCTGAGAGGGCAACACTGCAACAGCCGGCCCCCAGGCTGTCTTTTTTTTGCACAGCTAGTTGCCTCCAGGAGGCCACAAGAGGGAGACAAGGGACTGCAAAATGGAAAAAAAGCATCCACCAACTTTACAGACAACTTGTTCTCCTTGCTCCTACAACCTCCATCCTTGCACAGTTTGTTATTCTTCCAGGTAACATAGTAACAAATCCAAATTGCTGCTTTCTTTGTAGGCAAGCAAGGGTTTGTTGCAACTGCAATTCTTACTTCTTCTTGAAATGTAGGGACCACAGTACATTCCATCACATCCATCTAGTGTACACAGGTAGGTCCATTGTGACGGGCGGGCGGGCGGGCGGGCTGGCTGCTTTAATGGCTGTTTGCTGTTCCCCTACTCCACTCCACTATTTGACTATGGTGCTGCATCAATCAGTGGCTGGCTCAGGTGCAGCTCTTTAACCTACCTAGGAGGGAGGGCGGAGAGAAGACAAGGAAGGTGAATGAGCTGTTCCAATGTGAAATGCCGGAAACACAGAAACACAGACGACACAAAACAAGAGGTGGCAATGTATTAATTAATTGCATTTAATAAATTAGCTCATTATCACACATGACTGTACAAATGCATTGTCCAACAGGTGTTGAAATAATGGGATTAAAAGGGGAGATCCCATCCGAAAGACAAAAACAATGGCAAACACAAAAAGCACTTTTGGAATCTGATTTTAGTAAACACATAAGGAAAGGGTGCACCGGTCCTGGAAATACTGCAATACCAGGTCAATGCGTGGAGTGGACAGAGCAAGCTCTATTTCCTTCTCCCTGTTCTAAAAATCCCTTTAATATATGGTCCCCAGATAGGGGACGTATCAGATATTAAACTGATAAGAACAGATACTACACTTGATCTTAGCCAAAAGGCCGAGAAGCGATAACCCGAACGTGCCGCGCGTTTTGCTTCTTTTGCTTGCACCACAATGCAGTGCTGAAAGAGGAGGAATCGACATAAAAACGCCTTCCTGGCAACGCCCAAATGCCCTCCTGCCGTGCAAACACTGGCAGCAGCAGCAGCAGCAGCAGCAGCAGCAGTAAGTGCATGCCCACTGCCACCCCTTCTCCTTTCACACCTTGTATCAGCTTTAATCCAGTCCAGTGCTGCCTGCTGAGCAGCACTGACCAACACTGCCTGGGCCCAGGCTTTTATCTCTGAGGCCCCATTATGATGTCAGAAAGCTGGCTCTGGCTCCTGAGGTCTCCACTATGACACGTGCAAAGTTCCGTCTGAACTTTATATAAGACGGTGCGGCTCAGTCAGTCACTCAGTGTTGCCTGAGAGGGCAACACTGCAACAGCCGGCCCCCAGGCTGTCTTTTTTTTGCACAGCTAGTTGCCTCCAGGAGGCCACAAGAGGGAGACAAGGGACTGCAAAATGGAAAAAAAGCATCCACCAACTTTACAGACAACTTGTTCTCCTTGCTCCTACAACCTCCATCCTTGCACAGTTTGTTATTCTTCCAGGTAACATAGTAACAAATCCAAATTGCTGCTTTCTTTGTAGGCAAGCAAGGGTTTGTTGCAACTGCAATTCTTACTTCTTCTTGAAATGTAGGGACCACAGTACATTCCATCACATCCATCTAGTGTACACAGGTAGGTCCATTGTGACGGGCGGGCGGGCGGGCGGGCTGGCTGCTTTAATGGCTGTTTGCTGTTCCCCTACTCCACTCCACTATTTGACTATGGTGCTGCATCAATCAGTGGCTGGCTCAGGTGCAGCTCTTTAACCTACCTAGGAGGGAGGGCGGAGAGAAGACAAGGAAGGTGAATGAGCTGTTCCAATGTGAAATGCCGGAAACACAGAAACACAGACGACACAAAACAAGAGGTGGCAATGTATTAATTAATTGCATTTAATAAATTAGCTCATTATCACACATGACTGTACAAATGCATTGTCCAACAGGTGTTGAAATAATGGGATTAAAAGGGGAGATCCCATCCGAAAGACAAAAACAATGGCAAACACAAAAAGCACTTTTGGAATCTGATTTTAGTAAACACATAAGGAAAGGGTGCACCGGTCCTGGAAATACTGCAATACCAGGTCAATGCGTGGAGTGGACAGAGCAAGCTCTATTTCCTTCTCCCTGTTCTAAAAATCCATTTAATATATGGTCCCCAGATAGGGGACGTATCAGATATTAAACTGATAAGAACAGATACTACACTTGATCTTAGCCAAAAGGCCGAGAAGCGATAACCCGAACGTGCCGCGCGTTTTGCTTCTTTTGCTTGCACCACAATGCAGTGCTGAAAGAGGAGGAATCGACATAAAAACGCCTTCCTGGCAACGCCCAAATGCCCTCCTGCCGTGCAAACACTGGCAGCAGCAGCAGCAGCAGCAGCAGTAAGTGCATGCCCACTGCCACCCCTTCTCCTTTCACACCTTGTATCAGCTTTAATCCAGTCCAGTGCTGCCTGCTGAGCAGCACTGACCAACACTGCCTGGGCCCAGGCTTTTATCTCTGAGGCCCCATTATGATGTCAGAAAGCTGGCTCTGGCTCCTGAGGTCTCCACTATGACACGTGCAAAGTTCCGTCTTGACTTTATATAAGACGGTGCGGCTCAGTCAGTCACTCAGTGTTGCCTGAGAGGGCAACACTGCAACAGCCGGCCCCCAGGCTGTCTTTTTTTTGCACAGCTAGTTGCCTCCAGGAGGCCACAAGAGGGAGACAAGGGACTGCAAAATGGAAAAAAAAGCATCCACCAACTTTACAGACAACTTGTTCTCCTTGCTCCTACAACCTCCATCCTTGCACAGTTTGTTATTCTTCCAGGTAACATAGTAACAAATCCAAATTGCTGCTTTCTTTGTAGGCAAGCAAGGGTTTGTTGCAACTGCAATTCTTACTTCTTCTTGAAATGTAGGGACCACAGTACATTCCATCACATCCATCTAGTGTACACAGGTAGGTCCATTGTGACGGGCGGGCTGGCTGCTTTAATGGCTGTTTGCTGTTCCCCTACTCCACTCCACTATTTGACTATGGTGCTGCATCAATCAGTGGCTGGCTCAGGTGCAGCTCTTTAACCTACCTAGGAGGGAGGGCGGAGAGAAGACAAGGAAGGTGAATGAGCTGTTCCAATGTGAAATGCCGGAAACACAGAAACACAGACGACACAAAACAAGAGGTGGCAATGTATTAATTAATTGCATTTAATAAATTAGCTCATTATCACACATGACTGTACAAATGCATTGTCCAACAGGTGTTGAAATAATGGGATTAAAAGGGGAGATCCCATCCGAAAGACAAAAACAATGGCAAACACAAAAAGCACTTTTGGAATCTGATTTTAGTAAACACATAAGGAAAGGGTGCACCGGTCCTGGAAATACTGCAATACCAGGTCAATGCGTGGAGTGGACAGAGCAAGCTCTATTTCCTTCTCCCTGTTCTAAAAATCCATTTAATATATGGTCCCCAGATAGGGGACGTATCAGATATTAAACTGATAAGAACAGATACTACACTTGATCTTAGCCAAAAGGCCGAGAAGCGATAACCCGAACGTGCCGCGCGTTTTGCTTCTTTTGCTTGCACCACAATGCAGTGCTGAAAGAGGAGGAATCGACATAAAAACGCCTTCCTGGCAACGCCCAAATGCCCTCCTGCCGTGCAAACACTGGCAGCAGCAGCAGCAGCAGCAGCAGTAAGTGCATGCCCACTGCCACCCCTTCTCCTTTCACACCTTGTATCAGCTTTAATCCAGTCCAGTGCTGCCTGCTGAGCAGCACTGACCAACACTGCCTGGGCCCAGGCTTTTATCTCTGAGGCCCCATTATGATGTCAGAAAGCTGGCTCTGGCTCCTGAGGTCTCCACTATGACACGTGCAAAGTTCCGTCTTGACTTTATATAAGACGGTGCGGCTCAGTCAGTCACTCAGTGTTGCCTGAGAGGGCAACACTGCAACAGCCGGCCCCCAGGCTGTCTTTTTTTTGCACAGCTAGTTGCCTCCAGGAGGCCACAAGAGGGAGACAAGGGACTGCAAAATGGAAAAAAAGCATCCACCAACTTTACAGACAACTTGTTCTCCTTGCTCCTACAACCTCCATCCTTGCACAGTTTGTTATTCTTCCAGGTAACATAGTAACAAATCCAAATTGCTGCTTTCTTTGTAGGCAAGCAAGGGTTTGTTGCAACTGCAATTCTTACTTCTTCTTGAAATGTAGGGACCACAGTACATTCCATCACATCCATCTAATGTACACAGGTAGGTCCATTGTGACGGGCGGGCGGGCTGGCTGCTTTAATGGCTGTTTGCTGTTCCCCTACTCCACTCCACTATTTGACTATGGTGCTGCATCAATCAGTGGCTGGCTCAGGTGCAGCTCTTTAACCTACCTAGGAGGGAGGGCGGAGAGAAGACAAGGAAGGTGAATGAGCTCTTCCAATGTGAAATGCCGGAAACACAGAAACACAGACGACACAAAACAAGAGGTGGCAATGTATTAATTAATTGCATTTAATAAATTAGCTCATTATCACACATGACTGTACAAATGCATTGTCCAACAGGTGTTGAAATAATGGGATTAAAAGGGGAGATCCCATCCGAAAGACAAAAACAATGGCAAACACAAAAAGCACTTTTGGAATCTGATTTTAGTAAACACATAAGGAAAGGGTGCACCGGTCCAGGAAATACTGCAATACCAGGTCAATGCGTGGAGTGGACAGAGCAAGCTCTATTTCCATCTCCCTGTTCTAAAAATCCATTTAATATATGGTCCCCAGATAGGGGACGTATCAGATATTAAACTGATAAGAACAGATACTACACTTGATCTTAGCCAAAAGGCCGAGAAGCGATAACCCGAACGTGCCGCACGTTTTGCTTCTTTTGCTTGCACCACAATGCAGTGCTGAAAGAGGAGGAATCGACATAAAAATGCCTTCCTGGCAACGCCCAAATGCCCTCCTGCCGTGCAAACACTGGCAGCAGCAGCAGCAGCAGTAAGTGCATGCCCACTGCCACCCCTTCTCCTTTCACACCTTGTATCAGCTTTAATCCAGTCCAGTGCTGCCTGCTGAGCAGCACTGACCAACACTGCCTGGGCCCAGGCTTTTATCTCTGAGGCCCCATTATGATGTCAGAAAGATGGCTCTGGCTCCTGAGGTCTCCACTATGACACGTGCAAAGTTCCGTCTGAACTTTATATAAGACGGTGCGGCTCAGTCAGTCACTCAGTGTTGCCTGAGAGGGCAACACTGCAACAGCCGGCCCCCAGGCTGTCTTTTTTTTGCACAGCTAGTTGCCTCCAGGAGGCCACAAGAGGGAGACAAGGGACTGCAAAATGGAAAAAAAAGCATCCACCAACTTTACAGACAACTTGTTCTCCTTGCTCCTACAACCCTCCATCCTTGCACAGTTTGTTATTCTTCCAGGTAACATAGTAACAAATCCAAATTGCTGCTTTCTTTGTAGGCAAGCAAGGGTTTGTTGCAACTGCAATTCTTACTTCTTCTTGAAATGTAGGGACCACAGTACATTCCATCACATCCATCTAGTGTACACAGGTAGGTCCATTGTGACGGGCGGGCGGGCGGGCTGGCTGCTTTAATGGCTGTTTGCTGTTCCCCTACTCCACTCCACTATTTGACTATGGTGCTGCATCAATCAGTGGCTGGCTCAGGTGCAGCTCTTTAACCTACCTAGGAGGGAGGGCGGAGAGAAGACAAGGAAGGTGAATGAGCTGTTCCAATGTGAAATGCCGGAAACACAGAAACACAGACGACACAAAACAAGAGGTGGCAATGTATTAATTAATTGCATTTAATAAATTAGCTCATTATCACACATGACTGTACAAATGCATTGTCCAACAGGTGTTGAAATAATGGGATTAAAAGGGGAGATCCCATCCGAAAGACAAAAACAATGGCAAACACATAAAGCACTTTTGGAATCTGATTTTAGTAAACACATAAGGAAAGGGTGCACCGGTCCAGGAAATACTGCAATACCAGGTCAATGCGTGGAGTGGACAGAGCAAGCTCTATTTCCATCTCCCTGTTCTAAAAATCCATTTAATATATGGTCCCCAGATAGGGGACGTATCAGATATTAAACTGATAAGAACAGATACTACACTTGATCTTAGCCAAAAGGCCGAGAAGCGATAACCCGAACGTGCCGCACGTTTTGCTTCTTTTGCTTGCACCACAATGCAGTGCTGAAAGAGGAGGAATCGACATAAAAATGCCTTCCTGGCAACGCCCAAATGCCCTCCTGCCGTGCAAACACTGGCAGCAGCAGCAGCAGCAGTAAGTGCATGCCCACTGCCACCCCTTCTCCTTTCACACCTTGTATCAGCTTTAATCCAGTCCAGTGCTGCCTGCTGAGCAGCACTGACCAACACTGCCTGGGCCCAGGCTTTTATCTCTGAGGCCCCATTATGATGTCAGAAAGCTAGCTCTGGCTCCTGAGGTCTCCACTATGACACGTGCAAAGTTCCGTCTGAACTTTATATAAGACGGTGCGGCTCAGTCAGTCACTCAGTGTTGCCTGAGAGGGCAACACTGCAACAGCCGGCCCCCAGGCTGTCTTTTTTTTGCACAGCTAGTTGCCTCCAGGAGGCCACAAGAGGGAGACAAGGGACTGCAAAATGGAAAATAGGCATCCACCAACTTTACAGACAACTTGTTCAACTTGCTCCTACAACCTCCATCCTTGCACAGTTTGTTATTCTTCCAGGTAACATAGTAACAAATCCAAATTGCTGCTCTCTTTGTAGGCAAGCAAGGGTTTGTTGCAACTGCAATTCTTACTTCTTCTTGAAATGTAGGGACCACAGTACATTCCATCACATCCATCTAGTGTACACAGGTAGGTCCATTGTGACGGGCGGGCGGGCTGGCTGCTTTAATGGCTGTTTGCTGTTCCCCTACTCCACTCCACTATTTGACTATGGTGCTGCATCAATCAGTGGCTGGCTCAGGTGCAGCTCTTTAACCTACCTAGGAGGGAGGGCGGAGAGAAGACAAGGAAGGTGAATGAGCTGTTCCAATGTGAAATGCCGGAAACACAGAAACACAGACGACACAAAACAAGAGGTGGCAATGTATTAATTAATTGCATTTAATAAATTAGCTCATTATCACACATGACTGTACAAATGCATTGTCCAACAGGTGTTGAAATAATGGGATTAAAAGGGGAGATCCCATCCGAAAGACAAAAACAATGGCAAACACAAAAAGCACTTTTGGAATCTGATTTTAGTAAACACATAAGGAAAGGGTGCACCGGTCCTGGAAATACTGCAATACCAGGTCAATGCGTGGAGTGGACAGAGCAAGCTCTATTTCCATCTCCCTGTTCTAAAAATCCATTTAATATATGGTCCCCAGATAGGGGACGTATCAGATATTAAACTGATAAGAACAGATACTACACTTGATCTTAGCCAAAAGGCCGAGAAGCGATAACCCGAACGTGCCGCGCGTTTTGCTTCTTTTGCTTGCACCACAATGCAGTGCTGAAAGAGGAGGAATCGACATAAAAACGCCTTCCTGGCAACGCCCAAATGCCCTCCTGCCGTGCAAACACTGACAGCAGCAGCAGCAGTAAGTGCATGCCCACTGCCACCCCTTCTCCTTTCACACCTTGTATCAGCTTTAATCCAGTCCAGTGCTGCCTGCTGAGCAGCACTGACCAACACTGCCTGGGCCCAGGCTTTTATCTCTGAGGCCCCATTATGATGTCAGAAAGCTGGCTCTGGCTCCTGAGGTCTCCACTATGACACGTGCAAAGTTCCGTCTGAACTTTATATAAGACGGTGCGGCTCAGTCAGTCACTCAGTGTTGCCTGAGAGGGCAACACTGCAACAGCCGGCCCCCAGGCTGTCTTTTTTTTGCACAGCTAGTTGCCTCCAGGAGGCCACAAGAGGGAGACAAGGGACTGCAAAATGGAAAATAGGCATCCACCAACTTTACAGACAACTTGTTCTCTTTGCTCCTACAACCTCCATCCTTGCACAGTTTGTTATTCTTCCAGGTAACATAGTAACAAATCCAAATTGCTGCTCTCTTTGTAGGCAAGCAAGGGTTTGTTGCAACTGCAATTCTTACTTCTTCTTGAAATGTAGGGACCACAGTACATTCCATCACATCCATCTAGTGTACACAGGTAGGTCCATTGTGACGGGCGGGCGGGCTGGCTGCTTTAATGGCTGTTTGCTGTTCCCCTACTCCACTCCACTATTTGACTATGGTGCTGCATCAATCAGTGGCTGGCTCAGGTGCAGCTCTTTAACCTACCTAGGAGGGAGGGCGGAGAGAAGACAAGGAAGGTGAATGAGCTGTTCCAATGTGAAATGCCGGAAACACAGAAACACAGACGACACAAAACAAGAGGTGGCAATGTATTAATTAATTGCATTTAATAAATTAGCTCATTATCACACATGACTGTACAAATGCATTGTCCAACAGGTGTTGAAATAATGGGATTAAAAGGGGAGATCCCATCCGAAAGACAAAAACAATGGCAAACACAAAAAGCACTTTTGGAATCTGATTTTAGTAAACACATAAGGAAAGGGTGCACCGGTCCTGGAAATACTGCAATACCAGGTCAATGCGTGGAGTGGACAGAGCAAGCTCTATTTCCATCTCCCTGTTCTAAAAATCCATTTAATATATGGTCCCCAGATAGGGGACGTATCAGATATTAAACTGGTAAGAACAGATACTACACTTGATCTTAGCCAAAAGGCCGAGAAGCGATAACCCGAACATGCCGCGCGTTATGCTTCTTTTGCTTGCACCACAATGCAGTGCTGAAAGAGGAGGAATCAACATAAAAACGCCTTCCTGGCAACGCCCAAATGCCCTCCTGCCGTGCAAACACTGGCAGCAGCAGCAGCAGCAGCAGCAGCAGTAAGTGCATGCCCACTGCCACCCCTTCTCCTTTCACACCTTGTATCAGCTTTAATCCAGTCCAGTGCTGCCTGCTGAGCAGCACTGACCAACACTGCCTGGGCCCAGGCTTTTATCTCTAAGGCCACATTATGATGTCAGAAAGCTGGCTCTGGCTCCTGAGGTCTCCACTATGACACGTGCAAAGTTCCGTCTGAACTTTATATAAGACGGTGCGGCTCAGTCAGTCACTCAGTGTTGCCTGAGAGGGCAACACTGCAACAGCCGGCCCCCAGGCTGTCTTTTTTTTGCACAGCTAGTTGCCTCCAGGAGGCCACAAGAGGGAGACAAGGGACTGCAAAATGGAAAATAGGCATCCACCAACTTTACAGACAACTTGTTCTCCTTGCTCCTACAACCTCCATCCTTGCACAGTTTGTTATTCTTCCAGGTAACATAGTAACAAATCCAAATTGCTGCTCTCTTTGTAGGCAAGCAAGGGTTTGTTGCAACTGCAATTCTTACTTCTTCTTGAAATGTAGGGACCACAGTACATTCCATCACATCCATCTAGTGTACACAGGTAGGTCCATTGTGACGGGCGGGCGGGCGGGCTGGCTGCTTTAATGGCTGTTTGCTGTTCCCCTACTCCACTCCACTATTTGACTATGGTGCTGCATCAATCAGTGGCTGGCTCAGGTGCAGCTCTTTAACCTACCTAGGAGGGAGGGCGGAGAGAAGACAAGGAAGGTGAATGAGCTGTTCCAATGTGAAATGCCGGAAACACAGAAACACAGACGACACAAAACAAGAGGTGGCAATGTATTAATTAATTGCATTTAATAAATTAGCTCATTATCACACATGACTGTACAAATGCATTGTCCAACAGGTGTTGAAATAATGGGATTAAAAGGGGAGATCCCATCCGAAAGACAAAAACAATGGCAAACACAAAAAGCACTTTTGGAATCTGATTTTAGTAAACACATAAGGAAAGGGTGTACCGGTCCTGGAAATACTGCAATACCAGGTCAATGCGTGGAGTGGACAGAGCAAGCTCTATTTCCATCTCCCTGTTCTAAAAATCCATTTAATATATGGTCCCCAGATAGGGGACGTATCAGATATTAAACTGATAAGAACAGATACTACACTTGATCTTAGCCAAAAGGCCGAGAAGCGATAACCCGAACGGGCCGCGCGTTTTGCTTCTTTTGCTTGCACCACAATGCAGTGCTGAAAGAGGAGGAATCGACATAAAAACGCCTTCCTGGCAACGCCCAAATGCCCTCCTGCCGTGCAAACACTGGCAGCAGCAGCAGCAGCAGCAGTAAGTGCATGCCCACTGCCACCCCTTCTCCTTTCACACCTTGTATCAGCTTTAATCCAGTCCAGTGCTGCCTGCTGAGCAGCACTGTCCAACACTGCCTGGGCCCAGGCTTTTATCTCTGAGGCCCCATTATGATGTCAGAAAGCTGGCTCTGGCTCCTGAGGTCTCCACTATGACACGTGCAAAGTTCCGTCTGAACTTTATATAAGACGGTGCGGCTCAGTCAGTCACTCAGTGTTGCCTGAGAGGGCAACACTGCAACAGCCGGCCCCCAGGCTGTCTTTTTTTTGCACAGCTAGTTGCCTCCAGGAGGCCACAAGAGGGAGACAAGGGACTGCAAAATGGAAAATAGGCATCCACCAACTTTACAGACAACTTGTTCTCCTTGCTCCTACAACCTCCATCCTTGCACAGTTTGTTATTCTTCCAGGTAACATAGTAACAAATCCAAATTGCTGCTCTCTTTGTAGGCAAGCAAGGGTTTGTTGCAACTGCAATTCTTACTTCTTCTTGAAATGTAGGGACCACAGTACATTCCATCACATCCATCTAGTGTACACAGGTAGGTCCATTGTGACGGGCGGGCGGGCAGGCTGGCTGCTTTAATGGCTGTTTGCTGTTCCCCTACTCCACTCCACTCCACTATTTGACTATGGTGCTGCATCAATCAGTGGCTGGCTCAGGTGCAGCTCTTTAACCTACCTAGGAGGGAGGGCGGAGAGAAGACAAGGAAGGTGAATGAGCTGTTCCAATGTGAAATGCCGGAAACACAGAAACACAGACGACACAAAACAAGAGGTGGCAATGTATTAATTAATTGCATTTAATAAATTAGCTCATTATCACACATGACTGTACAAATGCATTGTCCAACAGGTGTTGAAATAATGGGATTAAAAGGGGAGATCCCATCCGAAAGACAAAAACAATGGCAAACACAAAAAGCACTTTTGGAATCTGATTTTAGTAAACACATAAGGAAAGGGTGCACCGGTCCTGGAAATACTGCAATACCAGGTCAATGCGTGGAGTGGACAGAGCAAGCTCTATTTCCATCTCCCTGTTCTAAAAATCCATTTAATATATGGTCCCCAGATAGGGGACCTATCAGATATTAAACTGATAAGAACAGATACTACACTTGATCTTAGCCAAAAGGCCGAGAAGCGATAACCCGAACGTGCCGCGCGTTTTGCTTATTTTGCTTGCACCACAATGCAGTGCTGAAAGAGGAGGAATCGACATAAAAACGCCTTCCTGGCAACGCCCAAATGCCCTCCTGCCGTGCAAACACTGGCAGCAGCAGCAGCAGTAAGTGCATGCCCACTGCCACCCCTTCTCCTTTCACACCTTGTATCAGCTTTAATCCAGTCCAGTGCTGCCTGCTGAGCAGCACTGACCAACACTGCCTGGGCCCAGGCTTTTATCTCTGAGGCCACATTATGATGTCAGAAAGCTGGCTCTGGCTCCTGAGGTCTCCACTATGACACGTGCAAAGTTCCGTCTGAACTTTATATAAGACGGTGCGGCTCAGTCAGTCACTCAGTGTTGCCTGAGAGGGCAACACTGCAACAGCCGGCCCCCAGGCTGTCTTTTTTTTGCACAGCTAGTTGCCTCCAGGAGGCCACAAGAGGGAGACAAGGGACTGCAAAATGGAAAATAGGCATCCACAAACTTTACAGACAACTTGTTCTCCTTGCTCCTACAACCTCCATCCTTGCACAGTTTGTTATTCTTCCAGGTAACATAGTAACAAATCCAAATTGCTGCTCTCTTTGTAGGCAAGCAAGGGTTTGTTGCAACTGCAATTCTTACTTCTTCTTGAAATGTAGGGACCACAGTACATTCCATCACATCCATCTAGTGTACACAGGTAGGTCCATTGTGACGGGCGGGCGGGCGGGCTGGCTGCTTTAATGGCTGTTTGCTGTTCCCCTACTCCACTCCACTATTTGACTATGGTGCTGCATCAATCAGTGGCTGGCTCAGGTGCAGCTCTTTAACCTACCTAGGAGGGAGGGCGGAGAGAAGACAAGGAAGGTGAATGAGCTGTTCCAATGTGAAATGCCGGAAACACAGAAACACAGACGACACAAAACAAGAGGTGGCAATGTATTAATTAATTGCATTTAATAAATTAGCTCATTATCACACATGACTGTACAAATGCATTGTCCAACAGGTGTTGAAATAATGGGATTAAAAGGGGAGATCCCATCCGAAAGACAAAAACAATGGCAAACACAAAAAGCACTTTTGGAATCTGATTTTAGTAAACACATAAGGAAAGGGTGCACCTTGTCCTGGAAATACTGCAATACCAGGTCAATGCGTGGAGTGGACAGAGCAAGCTCTATTTCCATCTCCCTGTTCTAAAAATCCATTTAATATATGGTCCCCAGATAGGGGACGTATCAGATATTAAACTGATAAGAACAGATACTACACTTGATCTTAGGCAAAAGGCCGAGAAGCGATAACCCGAACGTGCCGCGCGTTTTGCTTCTTTTGCTTGCACCACAATGCAGTGCTGAAAGAGGAGGAATCGACATAAAAACGCCTTCCTGGCAACGCCCAAATGCCCTCCTGCCGTGCAAACACTGGCAGCAGCAGCAGCAGCAGCAGTAAGTGCATGCCCACTGCCACCCCTTCTCCTTTCACACCTTGTATCAGCTTTAATCCAGTCCAGTGCTGCCTGCTGAGCAGCACTGACCAACACTGCCTGGGCCCAGGCTTTTATCTCTGAGGCCCCATTATGATGTCAGAAAGCTGGCTCTGGCTCCTGAGGTCTCCACTATGACACGTGCAAAGTTCCGTCTGAACTTTATATAAGACGGTGCGGCTCAGTCAGTCACTCAGTGTTGCCTGAGAGGGCAACACTGCAACAGCCGGCCCCCAGGCTGTCTTTTTTTTGCACAGCTAGTTGCCTCCAGGAGGCCACAAGAGGGAGACAAGGGACTGCAAAATGGAAAATAGGCATCCACCAACTTTACAGACAACTTGTTCTGGAAGCCCTCAGGCGTATAGCCGTTGGGCTCATGACTGTGCGGCACAGCGGGGGTTAAAAGGGAGCCAACAGGCAGGACAGGGGGGGTAGAGCAGGGAGCAGGTAGCGTGTGTAAGGAATCGTAATGGTATAAGGACCCGCCTCTATGGGCGTTCCGGAGGCGGGCTGTGGGCGGGGGGGACCCTCCCGGCAGGGCAGAGGTTTCTTAAGGCAGCGGAGGGCGGCCATCTTTCTCTTCTGGCCGTTTGCGTGTCCACGGTGGTGAGTAAACTTACCTCGGGAACATGAACCGGCAAGAGTTAGAGGAACTTATCCGCTTTCGCCTGCATAATGAGGGTTCGGTATGGCTGCGGTCTCTGTTAGACGAGACTGGGGCACCCGAACTTTCTGGAAGCAGTCAGCTCCCCGCGAGGCGTTCGGGGCGTCGCTCTAGGCCGCCGGTGCGGTTGTCTCCCTCCGGTACCCAGCGAGTTCGGGCAGAGGCCCCTAATCGGGTGGCGCAGGCACAGTTAGGTCCCGCGCAGCAGATATCGCAAGACCGGCAGGAGGACGTGATCCCCCCGTCTCCAGGCCCGGCTAGTTCCACTGGACTAGGAAGGGCTCGGCCTAGGGCAGCAGTACGGCCACCGCTGGGGTGTACACAGGCTAATCCGGCAGCGACTCTCCTTCCAACAGGTCGTGGGATGGGAACTAGAAGCAGCACCAGAGGGTCAGTCCCACAGCACATCCCACCGAGCGCTGCTACGGGAGGGTGGCATGAAACGTCACCCCCCCATTGGATGTGGCGGACAGCGATTCAGTGGGTGACAGTGAGGAGGATTTCTTTCACTGCGGACAGGATCCGCCAGGAGTGACGCAACCGGCACCACTACCGCCGCCTCTTCCCGCGACTGCTGTGGAGGCACTGGTCGTTTCTACGGCCGGGGGTCCTAGTCTTGCGGCTACGGATGGTATTGAGCGGGCGTCGTCAGTCAGCTCAAGGGGCACCAACAGGACTCGGCGATCCCGCTCACGGCGGTCTTCCAGACGCCGCTCCTCCAGGCGCAGCAGGCGGCGATCGCGACGTAGACGCACTCCTTCATCCTCAAGTTCCGGATCATCGAGCTCTTGCACTGGGTCGTCCCATCACGGCAGGCGCCGCAGCCATGACGGGCGTCGCCATAGCACACGGGCGTCCGGTCGCCGAAGGTCCGCGAGCGTAAGGATGGGAGAGGTGCCTGTAGCATCCTCTGCACCTGCTCCTCCCCCACCGCCGCCTTCAACGGCTCTGGTTCCAGCGCCAGCTTCTGGACGCAGTGAGTATGATTGCCTTCGGGCTTGGGGTTCGGGGGCCACATCTGATGTTGAAATTTTGAATGTATTACGATCCCTGTTGGCGGGTGGGGTGACGGCCCTCCCCACCCCGGCACCGATGGAGGTACCAAAAACGCTAGTGGAAGCATCTACGTCTATGACCGGCCCTTCCTTACCCGCCTTCAGGGATACGTATTTTTGTGGGATCCCCCCTCTTGGAGCTCATTTATCGGATGATACCCGGGAAAAAATAGCGCGTAATGAGTATGTGGATATTTGGTCCTTGGTGTCTGTGGACTCGGCTACCGTCGACAGGGAACGTCGTTTTGAAAGAGGGGTTCCGACCAAGCCCAAGGTAGCGAGAACTTTTAATAATTGGGTGCAAGCGTTTGCGGTGTTAGGATGTGTAGTTTCACAGAGTAACCCGGAAAAATCATTCCAACTTTTTGTGTATTTAGATACGGTTTTTAGTGCTTATAAGTCTCATGGGGGCACGGCGTGGTGGCGGTATGATGAGGAGTTTCGCAGGCGCATGTCACAAAAACCGGAGGTGGGTTGGGACACTAAGGCAACGGATGTGTGGCTCAGGCTTATGATGTCGCAACGCCCCTTTCAGCCCGGGGCCCCTTCCCCACCTACATTTCCAGCCGCGGGGGCTGGGGCCCTCAATAGTAAGCGCAACGGGTCCTGCTGGCTTTTCAATGAGGGACACTGTAAATTTTACGCTTCCTGCAAGTTCAAGCATGAATGCTCATCCTGTGGCGCCGCCCACCCAGCCGTGCGGTGTAGTCGGCGCAGCACCCAAGGCCCCCGTCCCAATAGTACGGGTAGGATCGAAGATGTTGCCATGGCTAAACCGGTACCCCAAGATGGGGGAAGCCGCCTTGCTTAGGACGGGCTTTTCGTTCGGTTTCTTTATCCCTTTCGTTTTCAACTCGGCGCCCCTTTTTTCGGGAAATTTAAAATCGGCGTCTGAGTTCCCTGAGGTCGTCAGGGCCAAGGTGGAAAAGGAGGTGGAGTTGGGCCGGATGGCTGGCCCCTTCTCGGTCTTACCGTTCACTAACTTACGGGTGTCCCCTTTAGGCGTAGTTCCCAAGAAGGAGCCAGGAAAATTTCGTTTAATACACCACCTGTCATACCCCAAGGGGCGTTCGGTGAACGACGATATAGATAAGGACCTGGCGGCAGTATCCTATGTATCTTTTGACAGGGCAGTTGAATTAGTATGCCAGGCGGGCCAGGGTGCTCTCATGGCTAAATCCGATGTGGAATCCGCGTTCAGATTGCTGCCGGTCCACCCTGATTGTTATCACTTACTCGGCTGCCAGTTGCAAGGGCAAGTGTTTTATGATATGTGCCTACCTATGGGATGCTCCATTTCCTGTTATTATTTCGAGGTTTTTAGTTCTTTCCTAGAGTGGGTTTTGAGAGACGTTACGGGTTGTAAGTACACTACACACTACTTAGACAATTTTCTTTTCGTAGGCCCCGCCAGTTCGACACGTTGCCAATTGTTGCTTGATTCGTTTCGCAGTATAGCGGGGCGATTCGGTGTTCCCCTTTCGGAAGAAAAAACTGAGGGACCTACTACGGTTTTGTCTTTTCTGGGAATCGAGATTGATTCGGTGCAGATGGTGTTCCGTTTGCCAGCGGACAAGGTCTCGAAATTGAGGTCTCACCTGTCCGCGGCTATAGCGGCCAAAAAGTTGCAGCTAAAGCAGGTTCAGTCACTATTGGGTTTGTTGGTGTTTGCAAGCAGGGTCATGCCCATGGGCCGTATTTTCTCGCGTCGGTTGTCGTTAGCCACGGTTGGGGCTCGGTCCCCTACACACCATGTGCGCATTACTGCAGGGCTGAGGAGTGACTTACAGGTGTGGGTTAATTTCATAGCTGAGTATAACGGGCGTACGTGCTGGCGTACCCCTCCGGTGTCCAGCCACGAGATTCAGTTGTTTACTGACGCCGCTGGGGGTGCTGGTTTTGGCGCGATTCTCGGTTCATCTTGGTGTGCTTCTCCCTGGCCTCCAGCGTGGCGGGATCGGGGCTGGTGCAGGAATTTGACGCTCCTCGAATTATTTCCTATCATAGTTGCGGTTGAGCTGTGGGGAGGAAGAATGTCTAATTCATCAGTGGTATTTTGGTCAGATAATGCTAGTGTGGTTCATGCTGTAAATCACTTAACCTCTTCTTCTCCCCCTGTGGTTGTGTTGCTCAGGCGTCTTGTTTTAAGATGCCTCCAACACAACATCAATTTCAGGTCCAGGCATATTCCCGGTATTTGTAATAAGGTTGCTGATGCTTTGTCGCGTTTTAATTGGCAGGCGTTCCGTTCACTTTGCCCACAGGCGGACTCGGCAGGGGCCACCTGCCCGGACTCGTTGTGGAAGATGATGGACTTCAGTTGACCCCCCTTGTGAGAGCATCGCTCGCACCATCCACTTGGGCGGCATATGGTAAGGCGTGGAACGAGTGGCTGGAGGTGGTGGGGGAGCGGCCCTTGGGGCCGGACGCGGCTAATCTTAAGTCTTATGTGTTGTCGTATTTGAATAAATTATTTCAGCAAGGGGTTTCGGGTGCGATAGCGCAGCGGCGACTCTCGGGTTTGGCCTTCTTTTTTAAATTGCGCGAGTGGCCGGATGTTACCAAGTTCTGTTTCATAACACAGGCGTTAAAGGGATGGAAGAAGTCCGCGGTCAGGCGCGAGTCGAGGCGTCCGGTCTCTTACCCAATTTTAATAAAACTGTTACAGGAGTTGCCTGTCGTTTGTTCTTCTCCCTTTGAAGTTAAGTTGCTCACTGCGGCGTTTATATTGGCCTTTTTCGGTGCCCTACGCATTTCCGAATTGGTAGCCATGGCGGCCACCCGCCCGGGGGGCCTGTTGGCTGACGACGTGGTGGTGGCTAGTGCCGGCGTCCGTGTTCGCATACGTAGGTCCAAGACAGATACGTTTGGGAAGGGTTGTTGGATTTCTCTGCGGCCGGTACCTGGGCCGGCCTGCCCGGTTCAATCCATTTCACAATACGCGCGGGCCAGGGTGCCCGGGGCCCAGTTCCTAGCCCATGCAGATGGCAAACCTCTTACCAGGTTCCAGTTCACGGCGGTGTTCAGGTCCGCCTTATCCAGGGCTGGTTTTCCCCCTATGGAGTTTGGTACTCACTCATTTAGGATAGGTGCTGCTACTACGGCCAGCGAGTTGGGTTTGCCCGATGGGGAGGTGCGGCGCATAGGGCGCTGGCGTTCAGAGTGTTTTGCTGGTTATATTCGCCCGGATTTGATTTTACATTAATACTATGTTTATTGCAGGTCCTCGTCCGGTTGTTTGGATTATCGGCCATTCCTATGTTTTTTGGGCTGAACGGCGGGCTTCGATACGGCCAGGAGGTCTTTCGTTGGGGATCCTAGGAGCTGATGTGCACTGGAGAGGAATTCGGGGACTGAGATGGTTGGAGGTCTTACCGGAAGTGGTGACGATTAGTAGGCAGCGGGCGGCTCCTACTGTGTTGGTGATACACGTGGGAGGGAATGACCTGTGTTCGGTGCGGTTGGGCGAGCTGATAGCGTTGATTCAGTCTGATTTAGAAAGGTTTACGTCATTCTTCTCCCAGTTGGTTTTGGTATGGTCTGAGGTGATTCCGCGGGCGGAATGGGCGGGAGCACGGGACCTTAACGCTATCGAGAGGGGGAGGCGCCTGTTGAACACCAGGGTCTCGAGGTATGTCAGAGCTGGTGGGGGGGTGGTTATTCGGCATAGGCAGCTGGAAGGGGATAATAGATGTTTGCTGTTGCCGGATGGGGTGCACCTCACGGAGATTGGGCTGGACATCTTTTTGTCCGGTATCCAGGATGGCATGGAGGAGGCTTTGTTCAGGTTGACCGGGGGTCGTGGGGGAGGAGGGGTGCGCAGTTGAGAGTGCGCATCCTCCTCGTGGCGTTATTTTGTTATAAGGAAAGTGACCTACATGCCCTGCCCTAGGCAGGCTGGCATACGGGTATGAAACGGTTAATAAGTTATGTGGAAATTGGATAATAAAGAAATAATAAATAAAGCTGTGGCCGACCCTCGAGTCAACCCACGTTAAAAGGAAATTGGTGTCGGTCTAATTATTTAAGGGTAATAGTAAACCCCCTCCCCCCTGGCCTTTGGAGGATGGTGGCATGCGCACAGTCCTGGAAGCCCTCAGGCGTATAGCCGCTGGGCTCATGACTGTGCGGCACAGCGGGGGTTAAAAGGGAGCTAACAGGCAGGACAGGGGGGGTAGAGCAGGGAGCAGGTAGCGTGTGTAAGGAATCGTAATGGTATAAGGACCCGCCTCTATGGGCGTTCCGGAGGCGGGCTGTGGGCGGGGGGGACCCTCCCGGCAGGGCAGAGGTTTCTTAAGGCAGCGGAGGGCGGCCATCTTTCTCTTCTGGCCGTTTGCGTGTCCCACCCTCCCTCCTTATGTTTGGGTGGTGAGTGCCTCACGGGATCGATTGGTAAAAAAAAAAAAAAAAAAAAAAAAAAAAAAAGGTGGGGGGGGGAAGGAAGGGCTTAGGACAAGTTAAACGGTTATTTTCATGAGCGGTTAGGGCGATTGGTGCTATTTTGGAATTTTGTAATGCGTGTGATGGGGATGATATGGTTCTGGCTAAGTGGTGGTGAACATGATAAAGGTTGGGGTGTTCATATGTCACAGCAGGCGTTATTTTGTTATAAGGAAAGTGACCTACATGCCCTGCCCTAGGCAGGCTGGCATACGGGTATGAAACGGTTAATAAGTTATGTGGAAATTGGATAATAAAGAAATAATAAATAAAGCTGTGGCCGACCCTCGAGTCAACCCACGTTAAAAGGAAATTGGTGTCGGTCTAATTATTTAAGGGTAATAGTAAACCCCCTCCCCCCTGGCCTTTGGAGGATGGTGGCATGCGCACAGTCCTCCTTGCTCCTACAACCTCCATCCTTGCACAGTTTGTTATTCTTCCAGGTAACATAGTAACAAATCCAAATTGCTGCTCTCTTTGTAGGCAAGCAAGGGTTTGTTGCAACTGCAATTCTTACTTCTTCTTGAAATGTAGGGACCACAGTACATTCCATCACATCCATCTAGTGTACACAGGTAGGTCCATTGTGACGGGCGGGCGGGCAGGCTGGCTGCTTTAATGGCTGTTTGCTGTTCCCCTACTCCACTCCACTATTTGACTATGGTGCTGCATCAATCAGTGGCTGGCTCAGGTGCAGCTCTTTAACCTACCTAGGAGGGAGGGCGGAGAGAAGACAAGGAAGGTGAATGAGCTGTTCCAATGTGAAATGCCGGAAACACAGAAACACAGACGACACAAAACAAGAGGTGGCAATGTATTAATTAATTGCATTTAATAAATTAGCTCATTATCACACATGACTGTACAAATGCATTGTCCAACAGGTGTTGAAATAATGGGATTAAAAGGGGAGATCCCATCCGAAAGACAAAAACAATGGCAAACACAAAAAGCACTTTTGGAATCTGATTTTAGTAAACACATAAGGAAAGGGTGCACCTTGTCCTGGAAATACTGCAATACCAGGTCAATGCGTGGAGTGGACAGAGCAAGCTCTATTTCCATCTCCCTGTTCTAAAAATCCATTTAATATATGGACCCCAGATAGGGGACGTATCAGATATTAAACTGATAAGAACAGATACTACACTTGATCTTAGGCAAAAGGCCGAGAAGCGATAACCCGAACGTGCCGCGCGTTTTGCTTCTTTTGCTTGCACCACAATGCAGTGCTGAAAGAGGAGGAATCGACATAAAAACGCCTTCCTGGCAACGCCCAAATGCCCTCCTGCCGTGCAAACACTGGCAGCAGCAGCAGCAGCAGTAAGTGCATGCCCACTGCCACCCCTTCTCCTTTCACACCTTGTATCAGCTTTAATCCAGTCCAGTGCTGCCTGCTGAGCAGCACTGACCAACACTGCCTGGGCCCAGGCTTTTATCTCTGAGGCCCCATTATGATGTCAGAAAGCTGGCTCTGGCTCCTGAGGTCTCCACTATGACACGTGCAAAGTTCCGTCTGAACTTTATATAAGACGGTGCGGCTCAGTCAGTCACTCAGTGTTGCCTGAGAGGGCAACACTGCAACAGCCGGCCCCCAGGCTGTCTTTTTTTTGCACAGCTAGTTGCCTCCAGGAGGCCACAAGAGGGAGACAAGGGACTGCAAAATGGAAAATAGGCATCCACCAACTTTACAGACAACTTGTTCTCCTTGCTCCTACAACCTCCATCCTTGCACAGTTTGTTATTCTTCCAGGTAACATAGTAACAAATCCAAATTGCTGCTCTCTTTGTAGGCAAGCAAGGGTTTGTTGCAACTGCAATTCTTACTTCTTCTTGAAATGTAGGGACCACAGTACATTCCATCACATCCATCTAGTGTACACAGGTAGGTCCATTGTGACGGGCGGGCGGGCGGGCGGGCGGGCTGGCTGCTTTAATGGCTGTTTGCTGTTCCCCTACTCCACTCCACTATTTGACTATGGTGCTGCATCAATCAGTGGCTGGCTCAGTTGCAGCTCTTTAACCTACCTAGGAGGGAGGGCGGAGAGAAGACAAGGAAGGTGAATGAGCTGTTCCAATGTGAAATGCCGGAAACACAGAAACACAGACGACACAAAACAAGAGGTGGCAATGTATTAATTAATTGCATTTAATAAATTAGCTCATTATCACACATGACTGTACAAATGCATTGTCCAACAGGTGTTGAAATAATGGGATTAAAAGGGGAGATCCCATCCGAAAGACAAAAACAATGGCAAACACAAAAAGCACTTTTGGAATCTGATTTTAGTAAACACATAAGGAAAGGGTGCACCGGTCCTGGAAATACTGCAATACCAGGTCAATGCGTGGAGTGGACAGAGCAAGCTCTATTTCCATCTCCCTGTTCTAAAAATCCATTTAATATATGGTCCCCAGATAGGGGACGTATCAGATATTAAACTGATAAGAACAGATACTACACTTGATCTTAGCCAAAAGGCCGAGAAGCGATAACCCGAACGTGCCGCGCGTTTTGCTTCTTTTGCTTGCACCACAATGCAGTGCTGAAAGAGGAGGAATCGACATAAAAACGCCTTCCTGGCAACGCCCAAATGCCCTCCTGCCGTGCAAACACTGGCAGCAGCAGCAGCAGCAGCAGTAAGTGCATGCCCACTGCCACCCCTTCTCCTTTCACACCTTGTATCAGCTTTAATCCAGTCCAGTGCTGCCTGCTGAGCAGCACTGACCAACACTGCCTGGGCCCAGGCTTTTATCTCTGAGGCCCCATTATGATGTCAGAAAGCTGGCTCTGGCTCCTGAGGTCTCCACTATGACACGTGCAAAGTTCCGTCTGAACTTTATATAAGACGGTGCGGCTCAGTCAGTCACTCAGTGTTGCCTGAGAGGGCAACACTGCAACAGCCGGCCCCCAGGCTGTCTTTTTTTTGCACAGCTAGTTGCCTCCAGGAGGCCACAAGAGGGAGACAAGGGACTGCAAAATGGAAAATAGGCATCCACCAACTTTACAGACAACTTGTTCTCCTTGCTCCTACAACCTCCATCCTTGCACAGTTTGTTATTCTTCCAGGTAACATAGTAACAAATCCAAATTGCTGCTCTCTTTGTAGGCAAGCAAGGGTTTGTTGCAACTGCAATTCTTACTTCTTCTTGAAATGTAGGGACCACAGTACATTCCATCACATCCATCTAGTGTACACAGGTAGGTCCATTGTGACGGGCGGGCGGGCGGGCGGGCGGGCTGGCTGCTTTAATGGCTGTTTGCTGTTCCCCTACTCCACTCCACTATTTGACTATGGTGCTGCATCAATCAGTGGCTGGCTCAGTTGCAGCTCTTTAACCTACCTAGGAGGGAGGGCGGAGAGAAGACAAGGAAGGTGAATGAGCTGTTCCAATGTGAAATGCCGGAAACACAGAAACACAGACGACACAAAACAAGAGGTGGCAATGTATTAATTAATTGCATTTAATAAATTAGCTCATTATCACACATGACTGTACAAATGCATTGTCCAACAGGTGTTGAAATAATGGGATTAAAAGGGGAGATCCCATCCGAAAGACAAAAACAATGGCAAACACAAAAAGCACTTTTGGAATCTGATTTTAGTAAACACATAAGGAAAGGGTGCACCGGTCCTGGAAATACTGCAATACCAGGTCAATGCGTGGAGTGGACAGAGCAAGCTCTATTTCCATCTCCCTGTTCTAAAAATCCATTTAATATATGGTCCCCAGATAGGGGACGTATCAGATATTAAACTGATAAGAACAGATACTACACTTGATCTTAGCCAAAAGGCCGAGAAGCGATAACCCGAACGTGCCGCGCGTTTTGCTTCTTTTGCTTGCACCACAATGCAGTGCTGAAAGAGGAGGAATCGACATAAAAACGCCTTCCTGGCAACGCCCAAATGCCCTCCTGCCGTGCAAACACTGGCAGCAGCAGCAGCAGCAGCAGCAGTAAGTGCATGCCCACTGCCACCCCTTCTCCTTTCACACCTTGTATCAGCTTTAATCCAGTCCAGTGCTGCCTGCTGAGCAGCACTGACCAACACTGCCTGGGCCCAGGCTTTTATCTCTGAGGCCCCATTATGATGTCAGAAAGCTGGCTCTGGCTCCTGAGGTCTCCACTATGACACGTGCAAAGTTCCGTCTGAACTTTATATAAGACGGTGCGGCTCAGTCAGTCACTCAGTGTTGCCTGAGAGGGCAACACTGCAACAGCCGGCCCCCAGGCTGTCTTTTTTTTGCACAGCTAGTTGCCTCCAGGAGGCCACAAGAGGGAGACAAGGGACTGCAAAATGGAAAATAGGCATCCACCAACTTTACAGACAACTTGTTCTCCTTGCTCCTACAACCTCCATCCTTGCACAGTTTGTTATTCTTCCAGGTAACATAGTAACAAATCCAAATTGCTGCTCTCTTTGTAGGCAAGCAAGGGTTTGTTGCAACTGCAATTCTTACTTCTTCTTGAAATGTAGGGACCACAGTACATTCCATCACATCCATCTAGTGTACACAGGTAGGTCCATTGTGACGGGCGGGCGGGCGGGCGGGCTGGCTGCTTTAATGGCTGTTTGCTGTTCCCCTACTCCACTCCACTATTTGACTATGGTGCTGCATCAATCAGTGGCTGGCTCAGGTGCAGCTCTTTAACCTACCTAGGAGGGAGGGCGGAGAGAAGACAAGGAAGGTGAATGAGCTGTTCCAATGTGAAATGCCGGAAACACAGAAACACAGACGACACAAAACAAGAGGTGGCAATGTATTAATTAATTGCATTTAATAAATTAGCTCATTATCACACATGACTGTACAAATGCATTGTCCAACAGGTGTTGAAATAATGGGATGAAAAGGGGAGATCCCATCCGAAAGACAAAAACAATGGCAAACACAAAAAGCACTTTTGGAATCTGATTTTAGTAAACACATAAGGAAAGGGTGCACCGGTCCTGGAAATACTGCAATACCAGGTCAATGCGTGGAGTGGACAGAGCAAGCTCTATTTCCATCTCCCTGTTCTAAAAATCCATTTAATATATGGTCCCCAGATAGGGGACGTATCAGATATTAAACTGATAAGAACAGATACTACACTTGATCTTAGCCAAAAGGCCGAGAAGCGATAACCCGAACGTGCCGCGCGTTTTGCTTCTTTTGCTTGCACCACAATGCAGTGCTGAAAGAGGAGGAATCGACATAAAAACGCCTTCCTGGCAACGCCCAAATGCCCTCCTGCCGTGCAAACACTGGCAGCAGCAGCAGCAGCAGCAGTAAGTGCATGCCCACTGCCACCCCTTCTCCTTTCACACCTTGTATCAGCTTTAATCCAGTCCAGTGCTGCCTGCTGAGCAGCACTGACCAACACTGCCTGGGCCCAGGCTTTTATCTCTGAGGCCCCATTATGATGTCAGAAAGCTGGCTCTGGCTCCTGAGGTCTCCACTATGACACGTGCAAAGTTCCGTCTGAACTTTATATAAGACGGTGCGGCTCAGTCAGTCACTCAGTGTTGCCTGAGAGGGCAACACTGCAACAGCCGGCCCCCAGGCTGTCTTTTTTTTGCACAGCTAGTTGCCTCCAGGAGGCCACAAGAGGGAGACAAGGGACTGCAAAATGGAAAATAGGCATCCACCAACTTTACAGACAACTTGTTCTCCTTGCTCCTACAACCTCCATCCTTGCACAGTTTGTTATTCTTCCAGGTAACATAGTAACATATCCAAATTGCTGCTCTCTTTGTAGGCAAGCAAGGGTTTGTTGCAACTGCAATTCTTACTTCTTCTTGAAATGTAGGGACCACAGTACATTCCATCACATCCATCTAGTGTACACAGGTAGGTCCATTGTGACGGGCGGGCGGGCGGGCGGGCGGGCTGGCTGCTTTAATGGCTGTTTGCTGTTCCCCTACTCCACTCCACTATTTGACTATGGTGCTGCATCAATCAGTGGCTGGCTCAGTTGCAGCTCTTTAACCTACCTAGGAGGGAGGGCGGAGAGAAGACAAGGAAGGTGAATGAGCTGTTCCAATGTGAAATGCCGGAAACACAGAAACACAGACGACACAAAACAAGAGGTGGCAATGTATTAATTAATTGCATTTAATAAATTAGCTCATTATCACACATGACTGTACAAATGCATTGTCCAACAGGTGTTGAAATAATGGGATTAAAAGGGGAGATCCCATCCGAAAGACAAAAACAATGGCAAACACAAAAAGCACTTTTGGAATCTGATTTTAGTAAACACATAAGGAAAGGGTGCACCGGTCCTGGAAATACTGCAATACCAGGTCAATGCGTGGAGTGGACAGAGCAAGCTCTATTTCCATCTCCCTGTTCTAAAAATCCATTTAATATATGGTCCCCAGATAGGGGACGTATCAGATATTAAACTGATAAGAACAGATACTACACTTGATCTTAGCCAAAAGGCCGAGAAGCGATAACCCGAACGTGCCGCGCGTTTTGCTTCTTTTGCTTGCACCACAATGCAGTGCTGAAAGAGGAGGAATCGACATAAAAACGCCTTCCTGGCAACGCCCAAATGCCCTCCTGCCGTGCAAACACTGGCAGCAGCAGCAGCAGCAGCAGCAGTAAGTGCATGCCCACTGCCACCCCTTCTCCTTTCACACCTTGTATCAGCTTTAATCCAGTCCAGTGCTGCCTGCTGAGCAGCACTGACCAACACTGCCTGGGCCCAGGCTTTTATCTCTGAGGCCCCATTATGATGTCAGAAAGCTGGCTCTGGCTCCTGAGGTCTCCACTATGACACGTGCAAAGTTCCGTCTGAACTTTATATAAGACGGTGCGGCTCAGTCAGTCACTCAGTGTTGCCTGAGAGGGCAACACTGCAGCAGCCGGCCCCCAGGCTGTCTTTTTTTTGCACAGCTAGTTGCCTCCAGGAGGCCACAAGAGGGAGACAAGGGACTGCAAAATGGAAAATAGGCATCCACCAACTTTACAGACAACTTGTTCTCCTTGCTCCTACAACCTCCATCCTTGCACAGTTTGTTATTCTTCCAGGTAACATAGTAACAAATCCAAATTGCTGCTCTCTTTGTAGGCAAGCAAGGGTTTGTTGCAACTGCAATTCTTACTTCTTCTTGAAATGTAGGGACCACAGTACATTCCATCACATCCATCTAGTGTACACAGGTAGGTCCATTGTGACGGGCGGGCGGGCGGGCGGGCTGGCTGCTTTAATGGCTGTTTGCTGTTCCCCTACTCCACTCCACTATTTGACTATGGTGCTGCATCAATCAGTGGCTGGCTCAGGTGCAGCTCTTTAACCTACCTAGGAGGGAGGGCGGAGAGAAGACAAGGAAGGTGAATGAGCTGTTCCAATGTGAAATGCCGGAAACACAGAAACACAGACGACACAAAACAAGAGGTGGCAATGTATTAATTAATTGCATTTAATAAATTAGCTCATTATCACACATGACTGTACAAATGCATTGTCCAACAGGTGTTGAAATAATGGGATGAAAAGGGGAGATCCCATCCGAAAGACAAAAACAATGGCAAACACAAAAAGCACTTTTGGAATCTGATTTTAGTAAACACATAAGGAAAGGGTGCACCGGTCCTGGAAATACTGCAATACCAGGTCAATGCGTGGAGTGGACAGAGCAAGCTCTATTTCCATCTCCCTGTTCTAAAAATCCATTTAATATATGGTCCCCAGATAGGGGACGTATCAGATATTAAACTGATAAGAACAGATACTACACTTGATCTTAGCCAAAAGGCCGAGAAGCGATAACCCGAACGTGCCGCGCGTTTTGCTTCTTTTGCTTGCACCACAATGCAGTGCTGAAAGAGGAGGAATCGACATAAAAACGCCTTCCTGGCAACGCCCAAATGCCCTCCTGCCGTGCAAACACTGGCAGCAGCAGCAGCAGCAGCAGTAAGTGCATGCCCACTGCCACCCCTTCTCCTTTCACACCTTGTATCAGCTTTAATCCAGTCCAGTGCTGCCTGCTGAGCAGCACTGACCAACACTGCCTGGGCCCAGGCTTTTATCTCTGAGGCCCCATTATGATGTCAGAAAGCTGGCTCTGGCTCCTGAGGTCTCCACTATGACACGTGCAAAGTTCCGTCTGAACTTTATATAAGACGGTGCGGCTCAGTCAGTCACTCAGTGTTGCCTGAGAGGGCAACACTGCAACAGCCGGCCCCCAGGCTGTCTTTTTTTTGCACAGCTAGTTGCCTCCAGGAGGCCACAAGAGGGAGACAAGGGACTGCAAAATGGAAAATAGGCATCCACCAACTTTACAGACAACTTGTTCTCCTTGCTCCTACAACCTCCATCCTTGCACAGTTTGTTATTCTTCCAGGTAACATAGTAACATATCCAAATTGCTGCTCTCTTTGTAGGCAAGCAAGGGTTTGTTGCAACTGCAATTCTTACTTCTTCTTGAAATGTAGGGACCACAGTACATTCCATCACATCCATCTAGTGTACACAGGTAGGTCCATTGTGACGGGCGGGCGGGCGGGCGGGCGGGCTGGCTGCTTTAATGGCTGTTTGCTGTTCCCCTACTCCACTCCACTATTTGACTATGGTGCTGCATCAATCAGTGGCTGGCTCAGTTGCAGCTCTTTAACCTACCTAGGAGGGAGGGCGGAGAGAAGACAAGGAAGGTGAATGAGCTGTTCCAATGTGAAATGCCGGAAACACAGAAACACAGACGACACAAAACAAGAGGTGGCAATGTATTAATTAATTGCATTTAATAAATTAGCTCATTATCACACATGACTGTACAAATGCATTGTCCAACAGGTGTTGAAATAATGGGATTAAAAGGGGAGATCCCATCCGAAAGACAAAAACAATGGCAAACACAAAAAGCACTTTTGGAATCTGATTTTAGTAAACACATAAGGAAAGGGTGCACCGGTCCTGGAAATACTGCAATACCAGGTCAATGCGTGGAGTGGACAGAGCAAGCTCTATTTCCATCTCCCTGTTCTAAAAATCCATTTAATATATGGTCCCCAGATAGGGGACGTATCAGATATTAAACTGATAAGAACAGATACTACACTTGATCTTAGCCAAAAGGCCGAGAAGCGATAACCCGAACGTGCCGCGCGTTTTGCTTCTTTTGCTTGCACCACAATGCAGTGCTGAAAGAGGAGGAATCAACATAAAAACGCCTTCCTGGCAACGCCCAAATGCCCTCCTGCCGTGCAAACACTGGCAGCAGCAGCAGCAGCAGCAGCAGCAGTAAGTGCATGCCCACTGCCACCCCTTCTCCTTTCACACCTTGTATCAGCTTTAATCCAGTCCAGTGCTGCCTGCTGAGCAGCACTGACCAACACTGCCTGGGCCCAGACTTTTATCTCTGAGGCCCCATTATGATGTCAGAAAGCTGGCTCTGGCTCCTGAGGTCTCCACTATGACACGTGCAAAGTTCCGTCTGAACTTTATATAAGACGGTGCGGATCAGTCAGTCACTCAGTGTTGCCTGAGAGGGCAACACTGCAACAGCCGGCCCCCAGGCTGTCTTTTTTTTGCACAGCTAGTTGCCTCCAGGAGGCCACAAGAGGGAGACAAGGGACTGCAAAATGGAAAATAGGCATCCACCAACTTTACAGACAACTTGTTCTCCTTGCTCCTACAACCTCCATCCTTGCACAGTTTGTTATTCTTCCAGGTAACATAGTAACAAATCCAAATTGCTGCTCTCTTTGTAGGCAAGCAAGGGTTTGTTGCAACTGCAATTCTTACTTCTTCTTGAAATGTAGGGACCACAGTACATTCCATCACATCCATCTAGTGTACACAGGTAGGTCCATTGTGACGGGCGGGCGGGCGGGCGGGCTGGCTGCTTTAATGGCTGTTTGCTGTTCCCCTACTCCACTCCACTATTTGACTATGGTGCTGCATCAATCAGTGGCTGGCTCAGGTGCAGCTCTTTAACCTACCTAGGAGGGAGGGCGGAGAGAAGACAAGGAAGGTGAATGAGCTGTTCCAATGTGAAATGCCGGAAACACAGAAACCCCAGACGACACAAAACAAGAGGTGGCAATGTATTAATTAATTGCATTTAATAAATTAGCTCATTATCACACATGACTGTACAAATGCATTGTCCAACAGGTGTTGAAATAATGGGATTAAAAGGGGAGATCCCATCCGAAAGACAAAAACAATGGCAAACACAAAAAGCACTTTTGGAATCTGATTTTAGTAAACACATAAGGAAAGGGTGCACCGGTCCTGGAAATACTGCAATACCAGGTCAATGCGTGGAGTGGACAGAGCAAGCTCTATTTCCATCTCCCTGTTCTAAAAATCCATTTAATATATGGTCCCCAGATAGGGGACGTATCAGATATTAAACTGATAAGAACAGATACTACACTTGATCTTAGCCAAAAGGCCGAGAAGCGATAACCCGAACGTGCCGCACGTTTTGCTTCTTTTGCTTGCACCACAATGCAGTGCTGAAAGAGGAGGAATCGACATAAAAACGCCTTCCTGGCAACGCCCAAATGCCCTCCTGCCGTGCAAACACTGGCAGCAGCAGCAGCAGCAGCAGCAGCAGCAGCAGTAAGTGCATGCCCACTGCCACCCCTTCTCCTTTCACACCTTGTATCAGCTTTAATCCAGTCCAGTGCTGCCTGCTGAGCAGCACTGACCAACACTGCCTGGGCCCAGGCTTTTATCTCTGAGGCCCCATTATGATGTCAGAAAGCTGGCTCTGGCTCCTGAGGTCTCCACTATGACACGTGCAAAGTTCCGTCTGAACTTTATATAAGACGGTGCGGCTCAGTCAGTCACTCAGTGTTGCCTGAGAGGGCAACACTGCAACAGCCGGCCCCCAGGCTGTCTTTTTTTTGCACAGCTAGTTGCCTCCAGGAGGCCACAAGAGGGAGACAAGGGACTGCAAAATGGAAAATAGGCATCCACCAACTTTACAGACAACTTGTTCTCCTTGCTCCTACAACCTCCATCCTTGCACAGTTTGTTATTCTTCCAGGTAACATAGTAACAAATCCAAATTGCTGCTCTCTTTGTAGGCAAGCAAGGGTTTGTTGCAACTGCAATTCTTACTTCTTCTTGAAATGTAGGGACCACAGTACATTCCATCACATCCATCTAGTGTACACAGGTAGGTCCATTGTGACGGGCGGGCGGACGGGCGGGCGGGCGGGCGGGCGGGCTGGCTGCTTTAATGGCTGTTTGCTGTTCCCCTACTCCACTCCACTATTTGACTATGGTGCTGCATCAATCAGTGGCTGGCTCAGTTGCAGCTCTTTAACCTACCTAGGAGGGAGGGCGGAGAGAAGACAAGGAAGGTGAATGAGCTGTTCCAATGTGAAATGCCGGAAACACAGAAACACAGACGACACAAAACAAGAGGTGGCAATGTATTAATTAATTGCATTTAATAAATTAGCTCATTATCACACATGACTGTACAAATGCATTGTCCAACAGGTGTTGAAATAATGGGATTAAAAGGGGAGATCCCATCCGAAAGACAAAAACAATGGCAAACACAAAAAGCACTTTTGGAATCTGATTTTAGTAAACACATAAGGAAAGGGTGCACCGGTCCTGGAAATACTGCAATACCAGGTCAATGCGTGGAGTGGACAGAGCAAGCTCTATTTCCATCTCCCTGTTCTAAAAATCCATTTAATATATGGTCCCCAGATAGGGGACGTATCAGATATTAAACTGATAAGAACAGATACTACACTTGATCTTAGCCAAAAGGCCGAGAAGCGATAACCCGAACGTGCCGCGCGTTTTGCTTCTTTTGCTTGCACCACAATGCAGTGCTGAAAGAGGAGGAATCGACATAAAAACGCCTTCCTGGCAACGCCCAAATGCCCTCCTGCCGTGCAAACACTGGCAGCAGCAGCAGCAGCAGCAGTAAGTGCATGCCCACTGCCACCCCTTCTCCTTTCACACCTTGTATCAGCTTTAATCCAGTCCAGTGCTGCCTGCTGAGCAGCACTGACCAACACTGCCTGGGCCCAGGCTTTTATCTCTGAGGCCCCATTATGATGTCAGAAAGCTGGCTCTGGCTCCTGAGGTCTCCACTATGACACGTGCAAAGTTCCGTCTGAACTTTATATAAGACGGTGCGGCTCAGTCAGTCACTCAGTGTTGCCTGAGAGGGCAACACTGCAACAGCCGGCCCCCAGGCTGTCTTTTTTTTGCACAGCTAGTTGCCTCCAGGAGGCCACAAGAGGGAGACAAGGGACTGCAAAATGGAAAATAGGCATCCACCAACTTTACAGACAACTTGTTCTCCTTGCTCCTACAACCTCCATCCTTGCACAGTTTGTTATTCTTCCAGGTAACATAGTAACAAATCCAAATTGCTGCTCTCTTTGTAGGCAAGCAAGGGTTTGTTGCAACTGCAATTCTTACTTCTTCTTGAAATGTAGGGACCACAGTACATTCCATCACATCCATCTAGTGTACACAGGTAGGTCCATTGTGACGGGCGGGCGGGCGGGCGGGCTGGCTGCTTTAATGGCTGTTTGCTGTTCCCCTACTCCACTCCACTATTTGACTATGGTGCTGCATCAATCAGTGGCTGGCTCAGGTGCAGCTCTTTAACCTACCTAGGAGGGAGGGCGGAGAGAAGACAAGGAAGGTGAATGAGCTGTTCCAATGTGAAATGCCGGAAACACAGAAACACAGACGACACAAAACAAGAGGTGGCAATGTATTAATTAATTGCATTTAATAAATTAGCTCATTATCACACATGACTGTACAAATGCATTGTCCAACAGGTGTTGAAATAATGGGATTAAAAGGGGAGATCCCATCCGAAAGACAAAAACAATGGCAAACACAAAAAGCACTTTTGGAATCTGATTTTAGTAAACACATAAGGAAAGGGTGCACCGGTCCTGGAAATACTGCAATACCAGGTCAATGCGTGGAGTGGACAGAGCAAGCTCTATTTCCATCTCCCTGTTCTAAAAATCCATTTAATATATGGTCCCCAGATAGGGGACGTATCAGATATTAAACTGATAAGAACAGATACTACACTTGATCTTAGCCAAAAGGCCGAGAAGCGATAACCCGAACGTGCCGCGCGTTTTGCTTCTTTTGCTTGCACCACAATGCAGTGCTGAAAGAGGAGGAATCGACATAAAAACGCCTTCCTGGCAACGCCCAAATGCCCTCCTGCCGTGCAAACACTGGCAGCAGCAGCAGCAGTAAGTGCATGCCCACTGCCACCCCTTCTCCTTTCACACCTTGTATCAGCTTTAATCCAGTCCAGTGCTGCCTGCTGAGCAGCACTGACCAACACTGCCTGGGCCCAGGCTTTTATCTCTGAGGCCCCATTATGATGTCAGAAAGCTGGCTCTGGCTCCTGAGGTCTCCACTATGACACGTGCAAAGTTCCGTCTGAACTTTATATAAGACGGTGCGGCTCAGTCAGTCACTCAGTGTTGCCTGAGAGGGCAACACTGCAACAGCCGGCCCCCAGGCTGTCTTTTTTTTGCACAGCTAGTTGCCTCCAGGAGGCCACAAGAGGGAGACAAGGGACTGCAAAATGGAAAATAGGCATCCACCAACTTTACAGACAACTTGTTCTCCTTGCTCCTACAACCTCCATCCTTGCACAGTTTGTTATTCTTCCAGGTAACATAGTAACAAATCCAAATTGCTGCTCTCTTTGTAGGCAAGCAAGGGTTTGTTGCAACTGCAATTCTTACTTCTTCTTGAAATGTAGGGACCACAGTACATTCCATCACATCCATCTAGTGTACACAGGTAGGTCCATTGTGACGGGCGGGCGGGCGGGCGGGCTGGCTGCTTTAATGGCTGTTTGCTGTTCCCCTACTCCACTCCACTATTTGACTATGGTGCTGCATCAATCAGTGGCTGGCTCAGGTGCAGCTCTTTAACCTACCTAGGAGGGAGGGCGGAGAGAAGACAAGGAAGGTGAATGAGCTGTTCCAATGTGAAATGCCGGAAACACAGAAACACAGACGACACAAAACAAGAGGTGGCAATGTATTAATTAATTGCATTTAATAAATTAGCTCATTATCACACATGACTGTACAAATGCATTGTCCAACAGGTGTTGAAATAATGGGATTAAAAGGGGAGATCCCATCCGAAAGACAAAAACAATGGCAAACACAAAAAGCACTTTTGGAATCTGATTTTAGTAAACACATAAGGAAAGGGTGCACCGGTCCTGGAAATACTGCAATACCAGGTCAATGCGTGGAGTGGACAGAGCAAGCTCTATTTCCATCTCCCTGTTCTAAAAATCCATTTAATATATGGTCCCCAGATAGGGGACGTATCAGATATTAAACTGATAAGAACAGATACTACACTTGATCTTAGCCAAAAGGCCGAGAAGCGATAACCCGAACGTGCCGCACGTTTTGCTTCTTTTGCTTGCACCACAATGCAGTGCTGAAAGAGGAGGAATCGACATAAAAACGCCTTCCTGGCAACGCCCAAATGCCCTCCTGCCGTGCAAACACTGGCAGCAGCAGCAGCAGCAGCAGCAGCAGTAAATGAATGCCCACTGCCACCCCTTCTCCTTTCACACCTTGTATCAGCTTTAATCCAGTCCAGTGCTGCCTGCTGAGCAGCACTGACCAACACTGCCTGGGCCCAGGCTTTTATCTCTGAGGCCCCATTATGATGTCAGAAAGCTGGCTCTGGCTCCTGAGGTCTCCACTATGACACGTGCAAAGTTCCGTCTGAACTTTATATAAGACGGTGCGGCTCAGTCAGTCACTCAGTGTTGCCTGAGAGGGCAACACTGCAACAGCCGGCCCCCAGGCTGTCTTTTTTTTGCACAGCTAGTTGCCTCCAGGAGGCCACAAGAGGGAGACAAGGGACTGCAAAATGGAAAATAGGCATCCACCAACTTTACAGACAACTTGTTCTCCTTGCTCCTACAACCTCCATCCTTGCACAGTTTGTTATTCTTCCAGGTAACATAGTAACAAATCCAAATTGCTGCTCTCTTTGTAGGCAAGCAAGGGTTTGTTGCAACTGCAATTCTTACTTCTTCTTGAAATGTAGGGACCACAGTACATTCCATCACATCCATCTAGTGTACACAGGTAGGTCCATTGTGACGGGCGGGCGGGCGGGCGGGCTGGCTGCTTTAATGGCTGTTTGCTGATCCCCTACTCCACTCCACTATTTGACTATGGTGCTGCATCAATCAGTGGCTGGCTCAGGTGCAGCTCTTTAACCTACCTAGGAGGGAGGGCGGAGAGAAGACAAGGAAGGTGAATGAGCTGTTCCAATGTGAAATGCCGGAAACACAGAAACACAGACGACACAAAACAAGAGGTGGCAATGTATTAATTAATTGCATTTAATAAATTAGCTCATTATCACACATGACTGTACAAATGCATTGTCCAACAGGTGTTGAAATAATGGGATTAAAAGGGGAGATCCCATCCGAAAGACAAAAACAATGGCAAACACAAAAAGCACTTTTGGAATCTGATTTTAGTAAACACATAAGGAAAGGGTGCACCGGTCCTGGAAATACTGCAATACCAGGTCAATGCGTGGAGTGGACAGAGCAAGCTCTATTTCCATCTCCCTGTTCTAAAAATCCATTTAATATATGGTCCCCAGATAGGGGACGTATCAGATATTAAACTGATAAGAACAGATACTACACTTGATCTTAGCCAAAAGGCTGAGAAGCGATAACCCGAACGTGCCGCGCGTTTTGCTTCTTTTGCTTGCACCACAATGCAGTGCTGAAAGAGGAGTAATCGACATAAAAACGCCTTCCTGGCAACGCCCAAATGCCCTCCTGCCGTGCAAACACTGGCAGCAGCAGCAGCAGCAGCAGCAGTAAGTGCATGCCCACTGCCACCCCTTCTCCTTTCACACCTTGTATCAGCTTTAATCCAGTCCAGTGCTGCCTGCTGAGCAGCACTGACCAACACTGCTTGGGCCCAGGCTTTTATCTCTGAGGCCCCATTATGATGTCAGAAAGCTGGCTCTGGCTCCTGAGGTCTCCACTATGACACGTGCAAAGTTCCGTCTGAACTTTATATAAGACGGTGCGGCTCAGTCAGTCACTCAGTGTTGCCTGAGAGGGCAACACTGCAACAGCCGGCCCCCAGGCTGTCTTTTTTTTGCACAGCTAGTTGCCTCCAGGAGGCCACAAGAGGGAGACAAGGGACTGCAAAATGGAAAATAGGCATCCACCAACTTTACAGACAACTTGTTCTCCTTGCTCCTACAACCTCCATCCTTGCACAGTTTGTTATTCTTCCAGGTAACATAGTAACAAATCCAAATTGCTGCTCTCTTTGTAGGCAAGCAAGGGTTTGTTGCAACTGCAATTCTTACTTCTTCTTGAAATGTAGGGACCACAGTACATTCCATCACATCCATCTAGTGTACACAGGTAGGTCCATTGTGACGGGCGGGCGGGCGGGCGGGCTGGCTGCTTTAATGGCTGTTTGCTGTTCCCCTACTCCACTCCACTATTTGACTATGGTGCTGCATCAATCAGTGGCTGGCTCAGGTGCAGCTCTTTAACCTACCTAGGAGGGAGGGCGGAGAGAAGACAAGGAAGGTGAATGAGCTGTTCCAATGTGAAATGCCGGAAACACAGAAACACAGACGACACAAAACAAGAGGTGGCAATGTATTAATTAATTGCATTTAATAAATTAGCTCATTATCACACATGACTGTACAAATGCATTGTCCAACAGGTGTTGAAATAATGGGATTAAAAGGGGAGATCCCATCCGAAAGACAAAAACAATGGCAAACACAAAAAGCACTTTTGGAATCTGATTTTAGTAAACACATAAGGAAAGGGTGCACCGGTCCTGGAAATACTGCAATACCAGGTCAATGCGTGGAGTGGACAGAGCAAGCTCTATTTCCATCTCCCTGTTCTAAAAATCCATTTAATATATGGTCCCCAGATAGGGGACGTATCAGATATTAAACTGATAAGAACAGATACTACACTTGATCTTAGCCAAAAGGCCGAGAAGCGATAACCCGAACGTGCCGCGCGTTTTGCTTCTTTTGCTTGCACCACAATGCAGTGCTGAAAGAGGAGGAATCGACATAAAAACGCCTTCCTGGCAACACCCAAATGCCCTCCTGCCGTGCAAACACTGGCAGCAGCAGCAGCAGCAGCAGCAGCAGTAAGTGCATGCCCACTGCCACCCCTTCTCCTTTCACACCTTGTATCAGCTTTAATCCAGTCCAGTGCTGCCTGCTGAGCAGCACTGACCAACACTGCCTGGGCCCAGGCTTTTATCTCTGAGGCCCCATTATGATGTCAGAAAGCTGGCTCTGGCTCCTGAGGTCTCCACTATGACACGTGCAAAGTTCCGTCTGAACTTTATATAAGACGGTGCGGCTCAGTCAGTCACTCAGTGTTGCCTGAGAGGGCAACACTGCAACAGCCAGCCCCCAGGCTGTCTTTTTTTTGCACAGCTAGTTGCCTCCAGGAGGCCACAAGAGGGAGACAAGGGACTGCAAAATGGAAAATAGGCATCCACCAACTTTACAGACAACTTGTTCTCCTTGCTCCTACAACCTCCATCCTTGCACAGTTTGTTATTCTTCCAGGTAACATAGTAACAAATCCAAATTGCTGCTCTCTTTGTAGGCAAGCAAGGGTTTGTTGCAACTGCAATTCTTACTTCTTCTTGAAATGTAGGGACCACAGTACATTCCATCACATCCATCTAGTGTACACAGGTAGGTCCATTGTGACGGGCGGGCGGGCGGGCGGGCTGGCTGGCTGCTTTAATGGCTGTTTGCTGTTCCCCTACTCCACTCCACTATTTGACTATGGTGCTGCATCAATCAGTGGCTGGCTCAGGTGCAGCTCTTTAACCTACCTAGGAGGGAGGGCGGAGAGAAGACAAGGAAGGTGAATGAGCTGTTCCAATGTGAAATGCCGGAAACACAGAAACACAGACGACACAAAACAAGAGGTGGCAATGTATTAATTAATTGCATTTAATAAATTAGCTCATTATCACACATGACTGTACAAATGCATTGTCCAACAGGTGTTGAAATAATGGGATTAAAAGGGGAGATCCCATCCGAAAGACAAAAACAATGGCAAACACAAAAAGCACTTTTGGAATCTGATTTTAGTAAACACATAAGGAAAGGGTGCACCGGTCCTGGAAATACTGCAATACCAGGTCAATGCGTGGAGTGGACAGAGCAAGCTCTATTTCCATCTCCCTGTTCTAAAAATCCATTTAATATATGGTCCCCAGATAGGGGACGTATCAGATATTAAACTGATAAGAACAGATACTACACTTGATCTTAGCCAAAAGGCCGAGAAGCGATAACCCGAACGTGCCGCGCGTTTTGCTTCTTTTGCTTGCACCACAATGCAGTGCTGAAAGAGGAGGAATCGACATAAAAACGCCTTCCTGGCAACACCCAAATGCCCTCCTGCCGTGCAAACACTGGCAGCAGCAGCAGCAGCAGCAGCAGCAGCAGTAAGTGCATGCCCACTGCCACCCCTTCTCCTTTCACACCTTGTATCAGCTTTAATCCAGTCCAGTGCTGCCTGCTGAGCAGCACTGACCAACACTGCCTGGGCCCAGGCTTTTATCTCTGAGGCCCCATTATGATGTCAGAAAGCTGGCTCTGGCTCCTGAGGTCTCCACTATGACACGTGCAAAGTTCCGTCTGAACTTTATATAAGACGGTGCGGCTCAGTCAGTCACTCAGTGTTGCCTGAGAGGGCAACACTGCAACAGCCGGCCCCCAGGCTGTCTTTTTTTTGCACAGCTAGTTGCCTCCAGGAGGCCACAAGAGGGAGACAAGGGACTGCAAAATGGAAAATAGGCATCCACCAACTTTACAGACAACTTGTTCTCCTTGCTCCTACAACCTCCATCCTTGCACAGTTTGTTATTCTTCCAGGTAACATAGTAACAAATCCAAATTGCTGCTCTCTTTGTAGGCAAGCAAGGGTTTGTTGCAACTGCAATTCTTACTTCTTCTTGAAATGTAGGGACCACAGTACATTCCATCACATCCATCTAGTGTACACAGGTAGGTCCATTGTGACGGGCGGGCGGGCGGGCGGGCTGGCTGCTTTAATGGCTGTTTGCTGTTCCCCTACTCCACTCCACTATTTGACTATGGTGCTGCATCAATCAGTGGCTGGCTCAGGTGCAGCTCTTTAACCTACCTAGGAGGGAGGGCGGAGAGAAGACAAGGAAGGTGAATGAGCTGTTCCAATGTGAAATGCCGGAAACACAGAAACACAGACGACACAAAACAAGAGGTGGCAATGTATTAATTAATTGCATTTAATAAATTAGCTCATTATCACACATGACTGTACAAATGCATTTTCCAACAGGTGTTGAAATAATGGGATTAAAAGGGGAGATCCCATCCGAAAGACAAAAACAATGGCAAACACAAAAAGCACTTTTGGAATCTGATTTTAGTAAACACATAAGGAAAGGGTGCACCGGTCCTGGAAATACTGCAATACCAGGTCAATGCGTGGAGTGGACAGAGCAAGCTCTATTTCCATCTCCCTGTTCTAAAAATCCATTTAATATATGGTCCCCAGATAGGGGACGTATCAGATATTAAACTGATAAGAACAGATACTACACTTGATCTTAGCCAAAAGGCCGAGAAGCGATAACCCGAACGTGCCGCGCGTTTTGCTTCTTTTGCTTGCACCACAATGCAGTGCTGAAAGAGGAGGAATCGACATAAAAACGCCTTCCTGGCAACGCCCAAATGCCCTCCTGCCGTGCAAACACTGGCAGCAGCAGCAGCAGCAGCAGCAGCAGCAGTAAGTGCATGCCCACTGCCACCCCTTCTCCTTTCACACCTTGTATCAGCTTTAATCCAGTCCAGTGCTGCCTGCTGAGCAGCACTGACCAACACTGCCTGGGCCCAGACTTTTATCTCTGAGGCCCCATTATGATGTCAGAAAGCTGGCTCTGGCTCCTGAGGTCTCCACTATGACACGTGCAAAGTTCCGTCTGAACTTTATATAAGACGGTGCGGCTCAGTCAGTCACTCAGTGTTGCCTGAGAGGGCAACACTGCAACAGCCGGCCCCCAGGCTGTCTTTTTTTTGCACAGCTAGTTGCCTCCAGGAGGCCACAAGAGGGAGACAAGGGACTGCAAAATGGAAAATAGGCATCCACCAACTTTACAGACAACTTGTTCTCCTTGCTCCTACAACCTCCATCCTTGCACAGTTTGTTATTCTTCCAGGTAACATAGTAACAAATCCAAATTGCTGCTCTCTTTGTAGGCAAGCAAGGGTTTGTTGCAACTGCAATTCTTACTTCTTCTTGAAATGTAGGGACCACAGTACATTCCATCACATCCATCTAGTGTACACAGGTAGGTCCATTGTGACGGGCGGGCGGGCGGGCTGGCTGCTTTAATGGCTGTTTGCTGTTCCCCTACTCCACTCCACTATTTGACTATGGTGCTGCATCAATCAGTGGCTGGCTCAGGTGCAGCTCTTTAACCTACCTAGGAGGGAGGGCGGAGAGAAGACAAGGAAGGTGAATGAGCTGTTCCAATGTGAAATGCCGGAAACACAGAAACACAGACGACACAAAACAAGAGGTGGCAATGTATTAATTAATTGCATTTAATAAATTAGCTCATTATCACACATGACTGTACAAATGCATTGTCCAACAGGTGTTGAAATAATGGGATTAAAAGGGGAGATCCCATCCGAAAGACAAAAACAATGGCAAACACAAAAAGCACTTTTGGAATCTGATTTTAGTAAACACATAAGGAAAGGGTGCACCGGTCCTGGAAATACTGCAATACCAGGTCAATGCGTGGAGTGGACAGAGCAAGCTCTATTTCCATCTCCCTGTTCTAAAAATCCATTTAATATATGGTCCCCAGATAGGGGACGTATCAGATATTAAACTGATAAGAACAGATACTACACTTGATCTTAGCCAAAAGGCCGAGAAGCGATAACCCGAACGTGCCGCACGTTTTGCTTCTTTTGCTTGCACCACAATGCAGTGCTGAAAGAGGAGGAATCGACATAAAAACGCCTTCCTGGCAACGCCCAAATGCCCTCCTGCCGTGCAAACACTGGCAGCAGCAGCAGCAGCAGCAGTAAGTGCATGCCCACTGCCACCCCTTCTCCTTTCACACCTTGTATCAGCTTTAATCCAGTCCAGTGCTGCCTGCTGAGCAGCACTGACCAACACTGCCTGGGCCCAGGCTTTTATCTCTGAGGCCCCATTATGATGTCAGAAAGCTGGCTCTGGCTCCTGAGGTCTCCACTATGACACGTGCAAAGTTCCGTCTGAACTTTATATAAGACGGTGCGGCTCAGTCAGTCACTCAGTGTTGCCTGAGAGGGCAACACTGCAACAGCCGGCCCCCAGGCTGTCTTTTTTTTGCACAGCTAGTTGCCTCCAGGAGGCCACAAGAGGGAGACAAGGGACTGCAAAATGGAAAATAGGCATCCACCAACTTTACAGACAACTTGTTCTCCTTGCTCCTACAACCTCCATCCTTGCACAGTTTGTTATTCTTCCAGGTAACATAGTAACAAATCCAAATTGCTGCTCTCTTTGTAGGCAAGCAAGGGTTTGTTGCAACTGCAATTCTTACTTCTTCTTGAAATGTAGGGACCACAGTACATTCCATCACATCCATCTAGTGTACACAGGTAGGTCCATTGTGACGGGCGGGCGGGCGGGCTGGCTGCTTTAATGGCTGTTTGCTGTTCCCCTACTCCACTCCACTATTTGACTATGGTGCTGCATCAATCAGTGGCTGGCTCAGGTGCAGCTCTTTAACCTACCTAGGAGGGAGGGCGGAGAGAAGACAAGGAAGGTGAATGAGCTGTTCCAATGTGAAATGCCGGAAACACAGAAACACAGACGACACAAAACAAGAGGTGGCAATGTATTAATTAATTGCATTTAATAAATTAGCTCATAATCACACATGACTGTACAAATGAATTGTCCAACAGGTGTTGAAATAATGGGATTAAAAGGGGAGATCCCATCCGAAAGACAAAAACAATGGCAAACACAAAAAGCACTTTTGGAATCTGATTTTAGTAAACACATAAGGAAAGGGTGCACCGGTCCTGGAAATACTGCAATACCAGGTCAATGCGTGGAGTGGACAGAGCAAGCTCTATTTCCATCTCCCTGTTCTAAAAATCCATTTAATATATGGTCCCCAGATAGGGGACGTATCAGATATTAAACTGATAAGAACAGATACTACACTTGATCTTAGCCAAAAGGCCGAGAAGCGATAACCCGAACGGGCCGCGCGTTGACCGAGCCTGCCCAATACTGCTGTTCACCCCTTGCAGCGATTCAGCCTACTCCTAGGCAATTCCATGGGGCCCTGCAGGCTCACACACACTCACAGCTACTAAGCGGGAGGTGAATAAAGGCCGGAGAGGAAGCAAGACAGGATTTGCTTATTTTGCTTGCACCACAATGCAGTGCTGAAAGAGGAGGAATCGACATAAAAACGCCTTCCTGGCAACGCCCAAATGCCCTCCTGCCGTGCAAACACTGGCAGCAGCAGCAGCAGCAGCAGCAGTAAGTGCATGCCCACTGCCACCCCTTCTCCTTTCATACCTTGTATCAGCTTTAATCCAGTCCAGTGCTGCCTGCTGAGCAGCACTGACCAACACTGCCTGGGCCCAGGCTTTTATCTCTGAGGCCCCATTATGATGTCAGAAAGCTGGCTCTGGCTCCTGAGGTCTCCACTATGACACGTGCAAAGTTCCGTCTGAACTTTATATAAGACGGTGCGGCTCAGTCAGTCACTCAGTGTTGCCTGAGAGGGCAAAACTGCAACAGCCGGCCCCCAGGCTGTCTTTTTTTTGCACAGCTAGTTGCCTCCAGGAGGCCACAAGAGGGAGACAAGGGACTGCAAAATGGAAAATAGGCATCCACCAACTTTACAGACAACTTGTTCTCCTTGCTCCTACAACCTCCATCCTTGCACAGTTTGTTATTCTTCCAGGTAACATAGTAACAAATCCAAATTGCTGCTCTCTTTGTAGGCAAGCAAGGGTTTGTTGCAACTGCAATTCTTACTTCTTCTTGAAATGTAGGGACCACAGTACATTCCATCACATCCATCTAGTGTACACAGGTAGGTCCATTGTGACGGGCGGGCGGGCGGGCTGGCTGCTTTAATGGCTGTTTGCTGTTCCCCTACTCCACTCCACTATTTGACTATGGTGCTGCATCAATCAGTGGCTGGCTCAGGTGCAGCTCTTTAACCTACCTAGGAGGGAGGGCGGAGAGAAGACAAGGAAGGTGAATGAGCTGTTCCAATGTGAAATGCCGGAAACACAGAAACACAGACGACACAAAACAAGAGGTGGCAATGTATTAATTAATTGCATTTAATAAATTAGCTCATTATCACACATGACTGTACAAATGCATTGTCCAACAGGTGTTGAAATAATGGGATTAAAAGGGGAGATCCCATCCGAAAGACAAAAACAATGGCAAACACAAAAAGCACTTTTGGAATCTGATTTTAGTAAACACATAAGGAAAGGGTGCACCGGTCCTGGAAATACTGCAATACCAGGTCAATGCGTGGAGTGGACAGAGCAAGCTCTATTTCCATCTCCCTGTTCTAAAAATCCATTTAATATATGGTCCCCAGATAGGGGACGTATCAGATATTAAACTGATAAGAACAGATTTTTTTTTCAGTTGGCTACCCCCTCGCGGGGGTGTCAATGATTTATTACTTAAAATTCAAAAAACATTTACAATAAATTACAGCTTTTTACAATGAATTACAGTAATAAAATCAATTTACATAAAAACACATAAAAGGGGACATGGTGGCAAATTCTTATATATTGGAGTTCCATTCTTTTACAAACCATTTATTTGAAAGGGTGGCATTTCTTTTTTTATCTAATAAATAATAAATGTACATCTCGCTAAAACAAAGACCTAAAACATCGTCAACAGATATAACATCGTGCTTAAAAATCAGGATGTTCCTGGCCTTCCACAGAGCTTCTTTTACGCAGTTCATCGTCTTCCATGCAATAGTCTTTTGGTTCGCTTTTGGGCATCCAAAGAGTCCATATAAAATCATTTCGTAACTCAAGTCCTTTAGGTCTGCCATCTTCTTCATTAGAGGGAATATCTTTATCCAAATATGTTTTGTAAAATCACAAGTCCAAAAAATATGACGCACTGTCTCCTCAGCCTGGCAGCCTTCCCTCGGACTGACAGCAGACCTCGTGAATCCTCTCCTGAATTGGAATGCCCGGCATGGAAGACATTGATGAACGCAGCTCCAGGCCAGGTCCATCTGTGTATTAAAAAGATAAAACACATTAACCATTTTGAAGATAAAAGCACAGCGTTCATTATTAAAATTTTCAATATTAGTGACGACTTCATTTCCTCTTATGTCTTTTATAAGTTTCTTACTGTTTATCATGTCATTAAAATTTTTCCCTTTAAAATTAAACAAGGCCACTATTTTCTCTAAAATCACGTAATTTGCTGGTAGATTAAAAGCATAAGGTGAGGTTAAAACAATTTCAAACCACCCCATCCTTCGCATAAAAAACCCAGTATTAAAACGTAGAAAATAAGACCAATGATGTTGTTTAAAAAGAGAATTAAGACAGAAACAAAAGTACTTGATTAAAAGAAACCTATTAAAATCTGGAAAGTCTTTGCCACCCTTTGGTTTGATTTTCATTACCGTCTCACGTTTAAGTTTCTCCATTCTGGAACTCCAAAAGAAGGTAAAACAAGCTTTAGTAATTTTTCTTAATAAAACCGTGGGAGGAGGGAAAACCATGCTTAAGTATAAAAGCAAAGGTAAAATTATCATTTTAATTATTAAAATTTTTCCCTCCATGGTAAGCTTCCTCATGTTCCACATGCATATTTTTTGATTTACCTTCTGCGCCACCATGTCCCAACTGATAAAACCATTGTCGTACTCACTGAAGGAGACTGCAAGGACCCATTATCCACTTTACCTGCCCAGGACCTTAACCATCCTTCTTTGAATTAACACACCAACACCTTCTTTATGCAAATGTGGAAGTGGCCACAGCTTTATTATTATTTACAACCATCGGCATGAAGACATATATATATTTATTTATTTTCTCTCCTCCTGAAATGCCGATGCTCCCTGTCTCCATCAGGCATGTAGGGTGCTACCTCCGTCTTCATCTGCCGTACTTTCCGCCAGCTGTGACATCTACGAAAAAACCAGAAAAACGCCAGAACAAGAATATAACCGTAGAAAATTTTTTAAAAAACAAAACCAAAACCACCAGGGGAGGGAGGGCGGGTGTTTCTTCCACTGCAGCTTGAAGGTAAGAGGGCTTCCTGCTCCAAACCTCTGCCCTATATCTCCTTAACCACGCCCCTCTTACCCCTTGTTGACCAATCCTGATCCTGGGCATTATTTTAAACCGTTCCATCCTTTCTTAACCCCTTGCAGTCCCTGACACTCTCCCTAGGCGCTTCAGTGTCTACAAGACTGCAAGGACCCATTATCCACTTTACCTGCCCAGGACCTTAACCATCCTTCTTTGAATTAACACACCAACACCTTCTTTATGCAAATGTGGAAGTGGCCACAGCTTTATTATTATTTACAACCATCGGCATGAAGACATATATATATTTATTTATTTTCTCTCCTCCTGAAATGCCGATGCTCCCTGTCTCCATCAGGCATGTAGGGTGCTACCTCCGTCTTCATCTGCCGTACTTTCCGCCAAGAAGGGGGAACTGAGAAACCTACTCAGTCCCCCGACCACCCCCACCAAGCAACGCCAGCCCTCTCTCGGCACCATCCAAGAGATCCAATAAAAAGATATCGAGCCCGATATCATTCAGATGCACTCCATCCAGTGCCAGCAGATCTGCATTATCCCCCTCCAGGGATTGGTGTCGCAACCCGATCCCCCCTATAGAGCGAATGAACCGCGACACCCGCACATTAATTAACCTGCGCACTCTCTCCAACGCTGCCATATTCCTCGCTCCTCGCCACACCGTGCGCGCCACTATTTCGGACCAAACTATCACGCAACGGGCGAACAGATCCCGAAAACGCGCCAAATCAGTTCGTATAATTGACAATAACTCAGCCATTTTCACTTGGCCGATATCATTTCCACCCGCATGGATGATTAGGACAACAGGTCCGTACGTGTGCCTTGTAACTGCCACTACTTCTGGCAGTAACTGCACCCACCGTAATCCCCGGACACCTCTCCAATGGACGTCGGCCTGTGCGAGGCCCAAATTCGGACCTAATGGCCTTCGACCCGCTCGAACCGCTGCCCAATGCACATACGAATGCCCCAAGATCCACACTTGGGGGCGCCGCAACCCTAACAAAGAAATTAAGCTACATTCCGGTCAAATGAAAATTACAGGCAGGGTTAACATAACACTCCATATAACAGGAAGGAAAAACAGGGGGGGGGGGGAAGGGGAGGGGGGGGAAGGGGAGGGGGCGACCTTTCTTATGAAAACTTCCAGCTTACACCATCTTTAAAACCAGATCAGGTCGCACATATGACTTATAGCTATTAGAGCGCCATCTACCCAGACTCATGATAGCCGCTGAATCCAAGCCCAAGGCATCCGCCTCAGTTGCCGCACCTATCCTAAATGAATGTGTACCAAACTCGCCCGGCGGCAAACCTAGATACTTCAAGCCGGCCTTAAAAATCGCCTCAAATTGAAAACGCGACATCGCGGATCCATCCTGATGGATCAAGAATTGAGTCCCGGGCACTCGGACCAACACGAATTCCTGGACCCATTTTACCGGGCAATACTGCCCCCCAATCCTCCCAATCGACAGCCAAGCCCCCCTTCCTACCACATCAGTCTTTGACCTCCGCACACAGACCCTGAGAGAATCTCCCAACGTTACTACATCCGATCCGAGAAGACCACCGCTCGCACTTACTCTGTGCGGAACCAGCTCACTAACCCGTAAAGCGGCAAAGAAAGCCAAAGAAAACGCCGCGCCGAACAAGGACACTTCATATTCATCCCGACACACAAAACATAAAACGGCTAGCAGCCGACCCAAAAGTGAAAAAGATACTGGCCGCCTCGTGTCCCTTGAACACGCCTCTTTTTTCCACCCTTTTAACGACTGCCGAACTACAAATTCTTTTGTAACATCTCTGCATCCCCACAATTTTAACATAAAGGCCACTCCTGCTAAAAACTTGCTCGCCGTGGCCGCACTACCCCCTTCCTGACGTATTTGTACCAAACTTGCTAACGTGACGTCCAGGTGACACCCATCCTGTGATGGGAAGTCATTCCCCGCAATCTCCAACCACCGATCCCACGCTCTGCAATGACTCTTCCAAGTCGCCGGTACCACCGAACCCCTCAACAGTCTCATAAGTTGTCCTCGACCAGGGCCCATAAGTGAAGGGGGGGGGACACCCCTTCTGCCAAAGCTGCCGGGAGCAATTCCCGAAACCGGGACATCTGTGAACGAGACAAAGCATCAGCCATCACATTACTGACACCCGGAACATGTTTTGCACGAAACCACACATTCAAACGCAAACACTTCAAAACCACCGTCTTAATAAAGCTAATACCGGCAACGAACTAGACGACAACCCGTTCACCGCATGCACCACCGCCATGTTGTCTGTCCAAAATACAATCCTCTTATTCACCATCACGCTACCCCATAACTCTATTGCAACTATAATAGGAAACAATTCCAATAGCGTTAAATTACGTAAGACTCCCAAATCACTCCAATGCAAGGGCCAAGGGGATCTACACCAACTTCGGCCCAAAATTGCTCCAAAACCATCACTTCCGGCTGCATCCGTAAATAATTCCAAATCTACATTAGACAACTCAGCGTCCTGACACACCGACCTCCCGTTAAACGAACTCAAAAAAGAATGCCAGACAAACAAATCTTTCCTCATACAAGAGGTTACCCTGATAAAATGATTTGGCTTCGAGATACCTCTAGTGGCTAAAGACAAACGCCTAGAAAAAACACGACCCATTGGAATTATACGACAAGCAAACACCCGCAATCCCATTAACGACTGTAACTGTTTTAACGTCACTTTTTTCGACCCCATGACCTGGTCAACCTGCGTCACTAGCCTTGCCAATTTTTCATCCGGCAAGCGAAAAATCATCTGCTCGCTATCTATTTCGATACCCAAAAATGACAAAACCGTTACAGGACCTTCCGTCTTATCCTCGGAAATAGGTACCCCGAAACGCGACATCACCTGTCGAAACACTCTCAGCAACGTGCTGCACAACCCCGAGCCCCCCGGGCCCACAAAAAGAAAATCATCCAGATAATGAATGACCGAGTCACAACCAGACTCCAAACGAACTACCCACTCTAAAAATGACGCAAACATCTCAAAGTAACTGCATGATATTGAACAACCCATAGGAAGGCACATATCCACGTAAAACCCTTTGTCTAAACAACAACCCAGCAGGTGAAAACACTCCGGATGAACCGGCAGCAAACGAAAGGCCGCTTCAATATCAGATTTGGCTAACAACGCCCCCTGTCCAGCCGCCTGTACCAACCTTACTGCAACATCAAAAGACGTATACGAAACCGCCGCCTCCGCCCTAGAAATACCGTCATTAACAGAACCACCGCGAGGAAAAGAAAGGTGATGAATCAGCCTAAACTTTCCTCGTTCCTTCTTTGGAACTAAACCAAGGGTGGAAACTCGCAGATTCGTATACGGCGGCTCGCTGAATGGACCTGCCATTCTTCCTAATTCCACTTCTTTAGCTAATTTTAGCCGCGCAATGCCCACATTCTCATTGATCGACTTCAAATTGTCAGCCAATGACAATGTCGCAGAATATTCAAAAGGAATCTCAAAACCAAACGAAAACCCGTTAGTGAGCACCTCTGCTTCCCGCCTCCTGTGGTACCGCTCTAACCATGGGCCCATCTCGAGCACGTTCACCGGCGTTCTCCGCTGCGCCGGAAGGAGGTGCCTTGACCGGCTGCTTACCTCTCCGGAAACACCGGAGCGCCGAATGAGCGCCCCCACAGATGGAGCATTCATGTCGAAATTTGCAAGTGGCAAAGAAACGACAGTGGCCCTCATTGTAGAGCCAACAGGCACCTGTGGGCCTAGCGGCCGCAACTCCAGGGGCGGGGCCCGGTGCTGCGGCCGCACTGGGAAAGGGGCGTTGTTGCCTACTCCCTTGCGCTAAAATAAGCTGCAACCACACGTCCGTTGCCTTCGTCGCCCAACTTATATCAGGCGACAAAGCCAAACGTCGCCGAAATTCTTCATCATATCGCCACCAGGCCGCACCACCGTGCAGCCTGTGGGCGCTGAAAATTGTGTCAAAATAGACAAACAACTCGGCCCCTTTCCCAGGATAGCGTTGGCAAATAACATGAGCCAGTGTAGCGTAACACTGTACCCAGTTGCCAAATGTTTTCGCTACTTTTGCTTTCCTATCCGAACCTCTCTCAAAGCCCCGCTCCTTGTCGACAGTCACCTGCTCCACCGAGACCAAGGACCAAATATCCACAAATTCATTCCTCCAAATCTTGTCCTTGACCTCAGCTGACAAATGAGTCCCGAGAGGAGCGACTCCACAAAACAATGAATCTCTAAACGTCAAACTAGCTAAAGCATTCTCTTTCTCAGACGGGGGCATAGCTCCCTCTGGTGGCACAGAGGGACACGACGTTCCCTCATTCACTTTCAACCCAGCCACCACGGCTTTTAAAACAGAAATCAAATCCGCACCCGCTGCATTAGGTTTATTAAGCCATGCGTCACCGCAGGCCGACTCACCGCTCCCAGAGGTCCCACCGACTCCAGAGGGTCCTTCAGCCACTTGCCGCGGCACTGGAACCACGGCCTGCACCTCCTCCACCGGCCCGGCGGGAGGTACAACCTGGGACAGCTGCTCCTGATCCACCGACAAGCGCTGCACCTCCCGGCGTCGACTGCGTCTCTGCGGCCGTGAGGATCTCCTCGACGACCTCCTCCATGATCCGGATGATGCGGACGTCGTCGCAGACGAGGAGGAGAAACCATCGCTGGAAGACGAGGAATACCGTCGACCACGCCTCTTCCCGTCACCTGACCTGCGACGTCCATGATGGCCGTGCCGGCGATGTCCACCAGCCCGGCGTTTCCTCCCTCGCCTGGAACGCTCCCTTCTTGGACCTGCAGGAGAGAAAGATGACAAGGCAGGAGAAGGGCAAATAGCATCCAAAACACCCTCACTCCTATCTTTCCTAGCACACTCCCCCCCTGCCCCTGACCCGTGCTGACAGGGGCCCGGGGGGGACCGGGGTGGAGAAGCGACAGGCACCGCAGAAGCCCCCGCCCCCTGGCTGGGCTGCTTGCTCACCGTCCGCCTCCCCGCACCCGCCGCCATCTTCTTTTTTCGTGCGCCGCCATCTTGTGTCCTGGCTGCACTGCGCCTGCCAGGACGTCCCGCCCCTGTTCCCCCGCCGCCAATTCTGGCTGCGTAGAGAACAGCACGGGGAAAGATGGCGCCGACCCCGGCTGCACACAGGCCCCAGAAGCAAGTCCCAGCTCCTGTGAACATGCCGCATGGTAAGCGACCATGTCGGACCAGTCGCCTGAGTCCGCCATATTCACCCCACTGTCACGATAGTCGGCCGCTGCCTCCGCGCCCGCATCAGCAGCTCGAGGCGGGTTGTACCGTGCCCGTGCCGGTTTAACAGCCGCCCTCTTACCGCCATGGGGAAGGACGCCAGCGCGACGAGTGGACGGGGGGGAGGGGGGCACTATGTCGACCGACGAAGCACCCGTCGACATAGGCCTAGGGGACCTGCTGGGACCACCGCATGACTGTGCAGCAGTCATAGCACCCCTCATAGCAACAGGGCTAGGGCTCAGTCGAACCGGAGGGCGTGTAACGCGCTGCGGCCTACCTCGGGTAGCCGCTCCCGACTGTTCCGTGCCCCGCTCAGATCCTCGCTTCTCTCCTTCCTCCAACAGGGATTCCAGCCAGGCAGGTCCCTCCAACGCTACCCGCTGTGCCACCTTCCGCAACAGTTCTTTTGCCATCTTCTTAACGACCACGCTCTGAATCTCCACAGCAGCAGCAAAGGTGTTTCTTCCACTGCAGCTTGAAGGTAAGAGGGCTTCCTGCTCCAAACCTCTGCCCTATATCTCCTTAACCACGCCCCTCTTACCCCTTGTTGACCAATCCTGATCCTGGGCATTATTTTAAACCGTTCCATCCTTTCTTAACCCCTTGCAGTCCCTGACACTCTCCCTAGGCGCTTCAGTGTCTACAAGACACCTAAAATTTTAATATTATCAGACACAGGAACCGGTATATCTCTAAGAGCCATGCTTCCTATGTTTAAAATATGACTCTTGCTGAAGTTTACTTTAAAACCGGAAGCACAGCAATAAAACTCGATTTGCCTAAGGGTTCTCTGAAGCGACAGGGCGTCCCTACATAAAACCGCCACATCATCCATGTACCCCACTGCTTTGGCCTCTACGCCGCCTCCCCCGGGCAGGGGGACTCCACGGATACACTTATCGCGGCGAATTGCGCATTACAGAGGCTCCAATGCACATATAAAAAGCAGTGGGGACAAGGGACACCCCTGCTTCACCCCAGAGTTTAAAAATACGTCCTGTGTCTTAAAACCATTCACTAAAATTTTGCTGGTGCATTCTCTGTAAAAGGCTTTAATAGATAATAAAAATCCTTCAGGTATACCCATACGTTCTAAAACCTTAAAAAGATAAAAATGAGAGACACGGTCGAACGCCTTCTCAAAGTCTATAGATAAAATGGCTAATTTACCTTTTCTAGACCTCGTGTCCTCAATCACGTCTTTTATTAGGTTTAAATTATCCCAGATGCTGCGGCCTGGCACCCCACACACCTGGTCAGAGTGTATAATGTGGGGTATTATGGCTTTTAATCTATTTGCACATATTTTAGCCATAATTTTATAGTCGCTATTTAGAAGGGTTATTGGTCTCCAATTCTTTAAAACTGCGATGTCACCCGTCTTATACAGCAGGGAGACCTCACCCTTCCGCCAGGACTTAGGCAGCATCTTGGAATTAAAAACATCAGAAAAAAGGTTAAAAAGATCCTCTTTTAAAATGTCATAAAATTTTACATAAAACTCACTGGGTATACCGTCCGGTCCGGGAACTTTCCCTGTTTTAAAACTCTTAACAGTTTCTAAAACCTCCTGCTCCGTCAGCTCCTGTAATAAAAAATTCTGGGAGACAGGGTTTAAAACAGTAGTAATCTCCTTCAGTGAGTCACGCATAAAATTATGATCCACAGTCTTAACATTAAAAAGGTCAGTGTAAAACTCATGAACTTTACTTAAAAGACCCTGTACATCTGACACCCCTTCTATATTTTTGATAATTGCCTTTTTGTTATTTATTTTCTTAAAAAAGTACCTGGAGCAGGTCTCGTTCTCCTCCACATGTTGTATTTTTGAACGGAATATAATCTCTTTACCTTTCTGCTCCAGGCACTGGGCTATCTCCTTTTTCAAATTGGTGATGTCATCTTTAACGTCTATGTCATGATCTTGCATTTTGTACAGGGTCTGCAGACGGGTATTGAGAATTTTAAAAAAAGCGTATTTCTCTTTGGCTTTCGCCACGCTTTTCTTAATAAAAAAATCTTTTATTTTCTTTTTCATTTTCTCCCACCATGCACTGATGGGAGTACGTGTGTCTCTTACCCGCCTGCTTTCTTGGTAAAATTCAATAAAATCTGCTAAAACCTGTGGATCGTCTAAAAGGGAAACATTCATCTTCCAGGACTTTTTACATACAATATTATTAAGATCATGCTTTACTTTAAAAGATAAAAGCCTGTGATCTGAAAACACATTGGTTAAAACTTCACAATTAAAAGGCAGTAAATTTTCAGAACAAAAGATAAAATCAATCCTGGAGCTACAGGTGGCGTTGCTCCAGGTAACGCCGGCTTCCTCTGGACTGCTCCTGTTACATTCTTTGTATATGTCTTTTAATTTAAAATCAGTCACGATATCCTTGAGCAGTCCAGAGGTCTTGTCATAGTTCCTACTCGTACTGTTGGTAAGCCGGCGTTCTCCTCTCAGGATACAATTAAAATCACCTGCGAGGATAAAAGGCTCAGATGTGTTGATAAAAAGCGGTAAAATCTCCAGCATCCTCGCTCTTTCGTTCTTTTCTGGTGATCCGTAAAAATTTAAAAACTGCCACTTTACACCATCAATAAAAGCTTTAACCATTAAAATACGTCCTGGTAAGATTTCTTGAATAAAATCAATTAAAACGTTTCCCTTAAAAAGAATGGCGACCCCTGCTGATCTGGACTCGTTGGATCCAGACCAGACGGATGGACCATACTTCCAATCCTTTTTGTAATTTTCATATCTCATTGTATGGGGAATGCCGCACTCCTGCAGGAAAAATACAGAGGCTGCCAGGCAAGATAAAAAATTGAAGAGAGCAACCCTTCTCACTTTTGACTTGGCGCCCCTCACGTTGAGGGAGATTCCCATGAGCTCAGACATCGTGGAGAGTTAAAGCAAAATTCTGATTTTAAAATAATAAATAATAGGCGTACTTAAAATCAGATTGCTCCTCCACCAGCAATACCCGAAACCTCACTTGAACTCATGGCCCCGCCCTCATCCGACTCAACTGAAAAGAGGGACGAGGCAGGAGAAGAACTACTGTCGCTGAGAGCTGAGCCAGCAACACTCACCTCGTACACGGGGAGCCCAGACTCGCACAGCCTCACCTGGGTCTCTCTCGGTTGACCGACTGGGTCCATGTCTGGTGGGTCCCCCAAGGGCCCCGCCTCTCCCCCCTGGGCCCGTGAAGGCCGGTCTAGAGGGGGAGGTTGTGCGCATGGCGGGGTGTCCGATAATACGGAGGGAGCAGTGCCCGTCCTCCTCACCAGTGCAGGCGAGGAGGGGGTCCCAGGAGGAGCCACATCTTTCCGCACGGACGTATCCATCTGCTCCTCCCCTGTCTCCCTCCTACTGGCACGTTCTTGCTTCCCCTTTTTACGGGGACCCACCTGTACCCAGTTTTCTCCTTCCGAGTCGGTCTCTAGAGACCCAGGATTAGGAGCAGGCCCGGCACCGCCTGAGCAACCAGCCGTCTGGGATGCCACAGGTTCATCGATGGCCTGCTCCTTTTCTGCCTTCCTCTTGGCCTGCCGTTTTTCCTTGGCGCTGGGCTCATTTTTATCCCCTGAGGTCGCTGGCTGAGAGGCACCTGTTTTGGCTTCGGCTAGCCGTACTCTTGAAGCCCAGGTACCTCTCTGCTCTTTCGCCGCAACAGCTTGTTCTCCTCCTTGAGGACGGGACTGCTCTGCTGGTGGAGCACGTGGGGGCACCTCGGGTTGCTCATCTTCTTCGCCTCGGTACCTATGTGGACAAGCATAATAAAGATGACCAGTTTTTTGACAAAAATTTCATTTTTTCTCTTCTGTACATTCTCTCATTGTGTGTTGTTTACTTCCACAGTTCCTGCAGGTGACATCGCAGTTAAAACTGGTATGTCCATAGGTACCGCAGGCCCTGCAGAAGTTTGGCATTCCTGAGAAATAGAGGTCGCCATTCACATTCCCAAGTTTAAAACGAGCAGGTGGTAGCTTCGTTTCTTGGGTGGAGGGGTCCTTTATTAGCGTAACAATAAATTTCCATTTGACGGTCCACACACCGCACTCGTTCATAACTCTCCCCAGCAGCTTAACGTTCTTAAAGTATGCAGCAAGAAACGCCGCCACTTCCTGATCTTTCACGTATGGGGAATACATTTTAATCACTACGAGTTTGGTTACTTCAAAAGCGTGTTCAATTACCTGGACTCCCAAGGCCATGAGTTCACCTTGTTGCCTCTCAGCTTTTCCCATGGCATCACGGAGGATTCCTTCTCCCATAAAAGTCACATCGTACACTCCACGCCTTGGGTAGTCCTGGATCGCCAAAATCTCGTTCTTGTGGACCGCCAACCGCTTTTCCAAAATATCGTGGACAAGGAACTTGAGACCACGAGGACCGCCTCCACCCTCTGCCAAGATAAATCTTGCAGTATTCCTCAACCGGGCGTATACCGGCACCGCATCAGGTCCGCCTGCCATTTGCGTGGCCAGGTCGGTACCGCACAGCTTGCGCTGCGCCCTTTGGCTTTAAGGAGACACACCAAAGGGCTGGGGGGGGGGGGATCGCAACTCGTTGCTCAGGACTAAGCCTCTCTCCCAAATAGCAGCACGGGGGTGAAGTCCAGGCGAACCTGGACGATCCCCCGAGGCCGAGAGAGAGGGTACCTGAGCACCTTCTGACTAAAAACCTCCTGTATAATTACACTTGGTCTTAGCCAAAAGGCCGAGAAGCGATAACCCGAACGGGCCGCGCGTTGACCGAGCCTGCCCAATACTGCTGTTCACCCCTTGCAGCGATTCAGCCTACTCCTAGGCAATTCCATGGGGCCCTGCAGGCTCACACACACTCACAGCTACTAAGCGGGAGGTGAATAAAGGCCGGAGAGGAAGCAAGACAGGATTTGCTTCTTTTGCTTGCACCACAATGCAGTGCTGAAAGAGGAGGAATCGACATAAAAACGCCTTCCTGGCAACGCCCAAATGCCCTCCTGCCGTGCAAACACTGGCAGCAGCAGCAGCAGCAGCAGCAGTAAGTGCATGCCCACTGCCACCCCTTCTCCTTTCACACCTTGTATCAGCTTTAATCCAGTCCAGTGCTGCCTGCTGAGCAGCACTGACCAACACTGCCTGGGCCCAGGCTTTTATCTCTGAGGCCCCATTATGATGTCAGAAAGCTGGCTCTGGCTCCTGAGGTCTCCACTATGACACGTGCAAAGTTCCGTCTGAACTTTATATAAGACGGTGCGGCTCAGTCAGTCACTCAGTGTTGCCTGAGAGGGCAACACTGCAACAGCCGGCCCCCAGGCTGTCTTTTTTTTGCACAGCTAGTTGCCTCCAGGAGGCCACAAGAGGGAGACAAGGGACTGCAAAATGGAAAATAGGCATCCACCAACTTTACAGACAACTTGTTCTCCTTGCTCCTACAACCTCCATCCTTGCACAGTTTGTTATTCTTCCAGGTAACATAGTAACAAATCCAAATTGCTGCTCTCTTTGTAGGCAAGCAAGGGTTTGTTGCAACTGCAATTCTTACTTCTTCTTGAAATGTAGGGACCACAGTACATTCCATCACATCCATCTAGTGTACACAGGTAGGTCCATTGTGACGGGCGGGCGGGCGGGCGGGCTGGCTGGCTGCTTTAATGGCTGTTTGCTGTTCCCCTACTCCACTCCACTATTTGACTATGGTGCTGCATCAATCAGTGGCTGGCTCAGGTGCAGCTCTTTAACCTACCTAGGAGGGAGGGCGGAGAGAAGACAAGGAAGGTGAATGAGCTGTTCCAATGTGAAATGCCGGAAACACAGAAACACAGACGACACAAAACAAGAGGTGGCAATGTATTAATTAATTGCATTTAATAAATTAGCTCATTATCACACATGACTGTACAAATGCATTGTCCAACAGGTGTTGAAATAATGGGATTAAAAGGGGAGATCCCATCCGAAAGACAAAAACAATGGCAAACACAAAAAGCACTTTTGGAATCTGATTTTAGTAAACACATAAGGAAAGGGTGCACCGGTCCTGGAAATACTGCAATACCAGGTCAATGCGTGGAGTGGACAGAGCAAGCTCTATTTCCATCTCCCTGTTCTAAAAATCCATTTAATATATGGTCCCCAGATAGGGGACGTATCAGATATTAAACTGATAAGAACAGATACTACACTTGATCTTAGCCAAAAGGCCGAGAAGCGATAACCCGAACGTGCCGCGCGTTTTGCTTCTTTTGCTTGCACCACAATGCAGTGCTGAAAGAGGAGGAATCGACATAAAAACGCCTTCCTGGCAACACCCAAATGCCCTCCTGCCGTGCAAACACTGGCAGCAGCAGCAGCAGCAGCAGCAGCAGTAAGTGCATGCCCACTGCCACCCCTTCTCCTTTCACACCTTGTATCAGCTTTAATCCAGTCCAGTGCTGCCTGCTGAGCAGCACTGACCAACACTGCCTGGGCCCAGGCTTTTATCTCTGAGGCCCCATTATGATGTCAGAAAGCTGGCTCTGGCTCCTGTGGTCTCCACTATGACACGTGCAAAGTTCCGTCTGAACTATATATAAGACGGTGCGGCTCAGTCAGTCACTCAGTGTTGCCTGAGAGGGCAACACTGCAACAGCCGGCCCCCAGGCTGTCTTTTTTTTGCACAGCTAGTTGCCTCCAGGAGGCCACAAGAGGGAGACAAGGGACTGCAAAATGGAAAATAGGCATCCACCAACTTTACAGACAACTTGTTCTCCTTGCTCCTACAACCTCCATCCTTGCACAGTTTGTTATTCTTCCAGGTAACATAGTAACAAATCCAAATTGCTGCTCTCTTTGTAGGCAAGCAAGGGTTTGTTGCAACTGCAATTCTTACTTCTTCTTGAAATGTAGGGACCACAGTACATTCCATCACATCCATCTAGTGTACACAGGTAGGTCCATTGTGACGGGCGGGCGGGCGGGCGGGCTGGCTGCTTTAATGGCTGTTTGCTGTTCCCCTACTCCACTCCACTATTTGACTATGGTGCTGCATCAATCAGTGGCTGGCTCAGGTGCAGCTCTTTAACCTACCTAGGAGGGAGGGCGGAGAGAAGACAAGGAAGGTGAATGAGCTGTTCCAATGTGAAATGCCGGAAACACAGAAACACAGACGACACAAAACAAGAGGTGGCAATGTATTAATTAATTGCATTTAATAAATTAGCTCATTATCACACATGACTGTACAAATGCATTTTCCAACAGGTGTTGAAATAATGGGATTAAAAGGGGAGATCCCATCCGAAAGACAAAAACAATGGCAAACACAAAAAGCACTTTTGGAATCTGATTTTAGTAAACACATAAGGAAAGGGTGCACCGGTCCTGGAAATACTGCAATACCAGGTCAATGCGTGGAGTGGACAGAGCAAGCTCTATTTCCATCTCCCTGTTCTAAAAATCCATTTAATATATGGTCCCCAGATAGGGGACGTATCAGATATTAAACTGATAAGAACAGATACTACACTTGATCTTAGCCAAAAGGCCGAGAAGCGATAACCCGAACGGGCCGCGCGTTGACCGAGCCTGCCCAATACTGCTGTTCACCCCTTGCAGCGATTCAGCCTACTCCTAGGCAATTCCATGGGGCCCTGCAGGCTCACACACACTCACAGCTACTAAGCGGGAGGTGAATAAAGGCCGGAGAGGAAGCAAGACAGGATTTGCTTCTTTTGCTTGCACCACAATGCAGTGCTGAAAGAGGAGGAATCGACATAAAAACGCCTTCCTGGCAACGCCCAAATGCCCTCCTGCCGTGCAAACACTGGCAGCAGCAGCAGCAGCAGCAGCAGCAGCAGTAAGTGCATGCCCACTGCCACTCCTTCTCCTTTCACACCTTGTATCAGCTTTAATCCAGTCCAGTGCTGCCTGCTGAGCAGCACTGACCAACACTGCCTGGGCCCAGGCTTTTATCTCTGAGGCCCCATTATGATGTCAGAAAGCTGGCTCTGGCTCCTGAGGTCTCCACTATGACACGTGCAAAGTTCCGTCTGAACTTTATATAAGACGGTGCGGCTCAGTCAGTCACTCAGTGTTGCCTGAGAGGGCAACACTGCAACAGCCGGCCCCCAGGCTGTCTTTTTTTTGCACAGCTAGTTGCCTCCAGGAGGCCACAAGAGGGAGACAAGGGACTGCAAAATGGAAAATAGGCATCCACCAACTTTACAGACAACTTGTTCTCCTTGCTCCTACAACCTCCATCCTTGCACAGTTTGTTATTCTTCCAGGTAACATAGTAACAAATCCAAATTGCTGCTCTCTTTGTAGGCAAGCAAGGGTTTGTTGCAACTGCAATTCTTACTTCTTCTTGAAATGTAGGGACCACAGTACATTCCATCACATCCATCTAGTGTACACAGGTAGGTCCATTGTGACGGGCGGGTGGGCGGGCTGGCTGCTTTAATGGCTGTTTGCTGTTCCCCTACTCCACTCCACTATTTGACTCTGGTGCTGCATCAATCAGTGGCTGGCTCAGGTGCAGCTCTTTAACCTACCTAGGAGGGAGGGCGGAGAGAAGACAAGGAAGGTGAATGAGCTGTTCCAATGTGAAATGCCGGAAACACAGAAACACAGACGACACAAAACAAGAGGTGGCAATGTATTAATTAATTGCATTTAATAAATTAGCTCATTATCACACATGACTGTACAAATGCATTGTCCAACAGGTGTTGAAATAATGGGATTAAAAGGGGAGATCCCATCCGAAAGACAAAAACAATGGCAAACACAAAAAGCACTTTTGGAATCTGATTTTAGTAAACACATAAGGAAAGGGTGCACCGGTCCTGGAAATACTGCAATACCAGGTCAATGCGTGGAGTGGACAGAGCAAGCTCTATTTCCATCTCCCTGTTCTAAAAATCCATTTAATATATGGTCCCCAGATAGGGGACGTATCAGATATTAAACTGATAAGAACAGATCCTACACTTGATCTTAGCCAAAAGGCCGAGAAGCGATAACCCGAACCGGCCGCGCGTTGACCGAGCCTGCCCAATACTGCTGTTCACCCCTTGCAGCGATTCAGCCTACTCCTAGGCAATTCCATGGGGCCCTGCAGGCTCACACACACTCACAGCTACTAAGCGGGAGGTGAATAAAGGCCGGAGAGGAAGCAAGACAGGATTTGCTTCTTTTGCTTGCACCACAATGCAGTGCTGAAAGAGGAGGAATCGACATAAAAACGCCTTCCTGGCAACGCCCAAATGCCCTCCTGCCGTGCAAACACTGGCAGCAGCAGCAGCAGCAGCAGCAGCAGCAGTAAGTGCATGCCCACTGCCACCCCTTCTCCTTTCACACCTTGTATCAGCTTTAATCCAGTCCAGTGCTGCCTGCTGAGCAGCACTGACCAACACTGCCTGGGCCCAGGCTTTTATCTCTGAGGCCCCATTATGATGTCAGAAAGCTGGCTCTGGCTCCTGAGGTCTCCACTATGACACGTGCAAAGTTCCGTCTGAACTTTATATAAGACGGTGCGGCTCAGTCAGTCACTCAGTGTTGCCTGAGAGGGCAACACTGCAACAGCCGGCCCCCAGGCTGTCTTTTTTTTGCACAGCTAGTTGCCTCCAGGAGGCCACAAGAGGGAGACAAGGGACTGCAAAATGGAAAATAGGCATCCACCAACTTTACAGACAACTTGTTCTCCTTGCTCCTACAACCTCCATCCTTGCACAGTTTGTTATTCTTCCAGGTAACATAGTAACAAATCCAAATTGCTGCTCTCTTTGTAGGCAAGCAAGGGTTTGTTGCAACTGCAATTCTTACTTCTTCTTGAAATGTAGGGACCACAGTACATTCCATCACATCCATCTAGTGTACACAGGTAGGTCCATTGTGACGGGCGGGCGGGTGGGCTGGCTGCTTTAATGGCTGTTTGCTGTTCCCCTACTCCACTCCACTATTTGACTATGGTGCTGCATCAATCAGTGGCTGGCTCAGGTGCAGCTCTTTAACCTACCTAGGAGGGAGGGCGGAGAGAAGACAAGGAAGGTGAATGAGCTGTTCCAATGTGAAATGCCGGAAACACAGAAACACAGACGACACAAAACAAGAGGTGGCAATGTATTAATTAATTGCATTTAATAAATTAGCTCATTATCACACATGACTGTACAAATGCATTGTCCAACAGGTGTTGAAATAATGGGATTAAAAGGGGAGATCCCATCCGAAAGACAAAAACAATGGCAAACACAAAAAGCACTTTTGGAATCTGATTTTAGTAAACACATAAGGAAAGGGTGCACCGGTCCTGGAAATACTGCAATACCAGGTCAATGCGTGGAGTGGACAGAGCAAGCTCTATTTCCATCTCCCTGTTCTAAAAATCCATTTAATATATGGTCCCCAGATAGGGGACGTATCAGATATTAAACTGATAAAAACAGATACTACACTTGATCTTAGCCAAAAGGCCGAGAAGCGATAACCCGAACGGGCCGCGCGTTGACCGAGCCTGCCCAATACTGCTGTTCACCCCTTGCAGCGATTCAGCCTACTCCTAGGCAATTCCATGGGGCCCTGCAGGCTCACACACACTCACAGCTACTAAGCGGGAGGTGAATAAAGGCCGGAGAGGAAGCAAGACAGGATTTGCTTCTTTTGCTTGCACCACAATGCAGTGCTGAAAGAGGAGGAATCGACATAAAAACGCCTTCCTGGCAACGCCCAAATGCCCTCCTGCCGTGCAAACACTGGCAGCAGCAGCAGCAGCAGCAGCAGCAGCAGCAGCAGCAGTAAGTGCATGCCCACTGCCACCCCTTCTCCTTTCACACCTTGTATCAGCTTTAATCCAGTCCAGTGCTGCCTGCTGAGCAGCACTGACCAACACTGCCTGGGCCCAGGCTTTTATCTCTGAGGCCCCATTATGATGTCAGAAAGCTGGCTCTGGCTCCTGAGGTCTCCACTATGACACGTGCAAAGTTCCGTCTGAACTTTATATAAGACGGTGCGGCTCAGTCAGTCACTCAGTGTTGCCTGAGAGGGCAACACTGCAACAGCCGGCCCCCAGGCTGTCTTTTTTTTGCACAGCTAGTTGCCTCCAGGAGGCCACAAGAGGGAGACAAGGGACTGCAAAATGGAAAATAGGCATCCACCAACTTTACAGACAACTTGTTCTCCTTGCTCCTACAACCTCCATCCTTGCACAGTTTGTTATTCTTCCAGGTAACATAGTAACAAATCCAAATTGCTGCTCTCTTTGTAGGCAAGCAAGGGTTTGTTGCAACTGCAATTCTTACTTCTTCTTGAAATGTAGGGACCACAGTACATTCCATCACATCCATCTAGTGTACACAGGTAGGTCCATTGTGACGGGCGGGCGGGCGGGCTGGCTGCTTTAATGGCTGTTTGCTGTTCCCCTACTCCACTCCACTATTTGACTCTGGTGCTGCATCAATCAGTGGCTGGCTCAGGTGCAGCTCTTTAACCTACCTAGGAGGGAGGGCGGAGAGAAGACAAGGAAGGTGAATGAGCTGTTCCAATGTGAAATGCCGGAAACACAGAAACACAGACGACACAAAACAAGAGGTGGCAATGTATTAATTAATTGCATTTAATAAATTAGCTCATTATCACACATGACTGTACAAATGCATTGTCCAACAGGTGTTGAAATAATGGGATTAAAAGGGGAGATCCCATCCGAAAGACAAAAACAATGGCAAACACAAAAAGCACTTTTGGAATCTGATTTTAGTAAACACATAAGGAAAGGGTGCACCGGTCCTGGAAATACTGCAATACCAGGTCAATGCGTGGAGTGGACAGAGCAAGCTCTATTTCCATCTCCCTGTTCTAAAAATCCATTTAATATATGGTCCCCAGATAGGGGACGTATCAGATATTAAACTGATAAAAACAGATACTACACTTGATCTTAGCCAAAAGGCCGAGAAGCGATAACCCGAACGGGCCGCGCGTTGACCGAGCCTGCCCAATACTGCTGTTCACCCCTTGCAGCGATTCAGCCTACTCCTAGGCAATTCCATGGGGCCCTGCAGGCTCACACACACTCACAGCTACTAAGCGGGAGGTGAATAAAGGCCGGAGAGGAAGCAAGACAGGAGTTGCTTCTTTTGCTTGCACCACAATGCAGTGCTGAAAGAGGAGGAATCGACATAAAAACGCCTTCCTGGCAACGCCCAAATGCCCTCCTGCCGTGCAAACACTGGCAGCAGCAGCAGCAGCAGCAGCAGTAAGGGCATGCCCACTGCCACCCCTTCTCCTTTCACACCTTGTATCAGCTTTAATCCAGTCCAGTGCTGCCTGCTGAGCAGCACTGACCAACACTGCCTGGGCCCAGGCTTTTATCTCTGAGGCCCCATTATGATGTCAGAAAGCTGGCTCTGGCTCCTGAGGTCTCCACTATGACACGTGCAAAGTTCCGTCTGAACTTTATATAAGACGGTGCGGCTCAGTCAGTCACTCAGTGTTGCCTGAGAGGGCAAAACTGCAACAGCCGGCCCCCAGGGTGTCTTTTTTTTGCACAGCTAGTTGCCTCCAGGAGGCCACAAGAGGGAGACAAGGGACTGCAAAATGGAAAATAGGCATCCACCAACTTTACAGACAACTTGTTCTCCTTGCTCCTACAACCTCCATCCTTGCACAGTTTGTTATTCTTCCAGGTAACATAGTAACAAATCCAAATTGCTGCTCTCTTTGTAGGCAAGCAAGGGTTTGTTGCAACTGCAATTCTTACTTCTTCTTGAAATGTAGGGACCACAGTACATTCCATCACATCCATCTAGTGTACACAGGTAGGTCCATTGTGACGGGCGGGCGGGTGGGCTGGCTGCTTTAATGGCTGTTTGCTGTTCCCCTACTCCACTCCACTATTTGACTATGGTGCTGCATCAATCAGTGGCTGGCTCAGGTGCAGCTCTTTAACCTACCTAGGAGGGAGGGCGGAGAGAAGACAAGGAAGGTGAATGAGCTGTTCCAATGTGAAATGCCGGAAACACAGAAACACAGACGACACAAAACAAGAGGTGGCAATGTATTAATTAATTGCATTTAATAAATTAGCTCATTATCACACATGACTGTACAAATGCATTGTCCAACAGGTGTTGAAATAATGGGATTAAAAGGGGAGATCCCATCCGAAAGACAAAAACAATGGCAAACACAAAAAGCACTTTTGGAATCTGATTTTAGTAAACACATAAGGAAAGGGTGCACCGGTCCTGGAAATACTGCAATACCAGGTCAATGCGTGGAGTGGACAGAGCAAGCTCTATTTCCATCTCCCTGTTCTAAAAATCCATTTAATATATGGTCCCCAGATAGGGGACGTATCAGATATTAAACTGATAAGAACAGATACTACACTTGATCTTAGCCAAAAGGCCGAGAAGCGATAACCCGAACGGGCCGCGCGTTGACCGAGCCTGCCCAATACTGCTGTTCACCCCTTGCAGCGATTCAGCCTACTCCTAGGCAATTCCATGGGGCCCTGCAGGCTCACACACACTCACAGCTACTAAGCGGGAGGTGAATAAAGGCCGGAGAGGAAGCAAGACAGGATTTGCTTCTTTTGCTTGCACCACAATGCAGTGCTGAAAGAGGAGGAATCGACATAAAAACGCCTTCCTGGCAACGCCCAAATGCCCTCCTGCCGTGCAAACACTGGCAGCAGCAGCAGCAGCAGTAAGTGCATGCCCACTGCCACCCCTTCTCCTTTCACACCTTGTATCAGCTTTAATCCAGTCCAGTGCTGCCTGCTGAGCAGCACTGACCAACACTGCCTGGGCCCAGGCTTTTATCTCTGAGGCCCCATTATGATGTCAGAAAGCTGGCTCTGGCTCCTGAGGTCTCCACTATGACACGTGCAAAGTTCCGTCTGAACTTTATATAAGACGGTGCGGCTCAGTCAGTCACTCAGTGTTGCCTGAGAGGGCAACACTGCAACAGCCGGCCCCCAGGCTGTCTTTTTTTTGCACAGCTAGTTGCCTCCAGGAGGCCACAAGAGGGAGACAAGGGACTGCAAAATGGAAAATAGGCATCCACCAACTTTACAGACAACTTGTTCTCCTTGCTCCTACAACCTCCATCCTTGCACAGTTTGTTATTCTTCCAGGTAACATAGTAACAAATCCAAATTGCTGCTCTCTTTGTAGGCAAGCAAGGGTTTGTTGCAACTGCAATTCTTACTTCTTCTTGAAATGTAGGGACCACAGTACATTCCATCACATCCATCTAGTGTACACAGGTAGGTCCATTGTGACGGGCGGGCGGGCGGGCTGGCTGCTTTAATGGCTGTTTGCTGTTCCCCTACTCCACTCCACTATTTGACTCTGGTGCTGCATCAATCAGTGGCTGGCTCAGGTGCAGCTCTTTAACCTACCTAGGAGGGAGGGCGGAGAGAAGACAAGGAAGGTGAATGAGCTGTTCCAATGTGAAATGCCGGAAACACAGAAACACAGACGACACAAAACAAGAGGTGTCAATGTATTAATTAATTGCATTTAATAAATTAGCTCATTATCACACATGACTGTACAAATGCATTGTCCAACAGGTGTTGAAATAATGGGATTAAAAGGGGAGATCCCATCCGAAAGACAAAAACAATGGCAAACACAAAAAGCACTTTTGGAATCTGATTTTAGTAAACACATAAGGAAAGGGTGCACCGGTCCTGGAAATACTGCAATACCAGGTCAATGCGTGGAGTGGACAGAGCAAGCTCTATTTCCATCTCCCTGTTCTAAAAATCCATTTAATATATGGTCCCCAGATAGGGGACGTATCAGATATTAAACTGATAAGAACAGATACTACACTTGATCTTAGCCAAAAGGCCGAGAAGCGATAACCCGAACGGGCCGCGCGTTGACCGAGCCTGCCCAATACTGCTGTTCACCCCTTGCAGCGATTCAGCCTACTCCTAGGCAATTCCATGGGGCCCTGCAGGCTCACACACACTCACAGCTACTAAGCGGGAGGTGAATAAAGGCCGGAGAGGAAGCAAGACAGGATTTGCTTCTTTTGCTTGCACCACAATGCAGTGCTGAAAGAGGAGGAATCGACATAAAAACGCCTTCCTGGCAACGCCCAAATGCCCTCCTGCCGTGCAAACACTGGCAGCAGCAGCAGCAGTAAGTGCATGCCCACTGCCACCCCTTCTCCTTTCACACCTTGTATCAGCTTTAATCCAGTCCAGTGCTGCCTGCTGAGCAGCACTGACCAACACTGCCTGGGCCCAGGCTTTTATCTCTGAGGCCCCATTATGATGTCAGAAAGCTGGCTCTGGCTCCTGAGGTCTCCACTATGACACGTGCAAAGTTCCGTCTGAACTTTATATAAGACGGTGCGGCTCAGTCAGTCACTCAGTGTTGCCTGAGAGGGCAACACTGCAACAGCCGGCCCCCAGGCTGTCTTTTTTTTTGCACAGCTAGTTGCCTCCAGGAGGCCACAAGAGGGAGACAAGGGACTGCAAAATGGAAAATAGGCATCCACCAACTTTACAGACAACTTGTTCTCCTTGCTCCTACAACCTCCATCCTTGCACAGTTTGTTATTCTTCCAGGTAACATAGAAACAAATCCAAATTGCTGCTCTCTTTGTAGGCAAGCAAGGGTTTGTTGCAACTGCAATTCTTACTTCTTCTTGAAATGTAGGGACCACAGTACATTCCATCACATCCATCTAGTGTACACAGGTAGGTCCATTGTGACGGCCGGGCGGGCGGGCTGGCTGCTTTAATGGCTGTTTGCTGTTCCCCTACTCCACTCCACTATTTGACTATGGTGCTGCATCAATCAGTGGCTGGCTCAGGTGCAGCTCTTTAACCTACCTAGGAGGGAGGGCGGAGAGAAGACAAGGAAGGTGAATGAGCTGTTCCAATGTGAAATGCCGGAAACACAGAAACACAGACGACACAAAACAAGAGGTGGCAATGTATTAATTAATTGCATTTAATAAATTAGCTCATTATCACACATGACTGTACAAATGCATTGTCCAACAGGTGTTGAAATAATGGGATTAAAAGGGGAGATCCCATCCGAAAGACAAAAACAATGGCAAACACAAAAAGCACTTTTGGAATCTGATTTTAGTAAACACATAAGGAAAGGGTGCACCGGTCCTGGAAATACTGCAATACCAGGTCAATGCGTGGAGTGGACAGAGCAAGCTCTATTTCCATCTCCCTGTTCTAAAAATCCATTTAATATATGGTCCCCAGATAGGGGGACGTATCAGATATTAAACTGATAAAAACAGATACTACACTTGATCTTAGCCAAAAGGCCGAGAAGCGATAACCCGAACGGGCCGCGCGTTGACCGAGCCTGCCCAATACTGCTGTTCACCCCTTGCAGCGATTCAGCCTACTCCTAGGCAATTCCATGGGGCCCTGCAGGCTCACACACACTCACAGCTACTAAGCGGGAGGTGAATAAAGGCCGGAGAGGAAGCAAGACAGGAGTTGCTTCTTTTGCTTGCACCACAATGCAGTGCTGAAAGAGGAGGAATCGACATAAAAACGCCTTCCTGGCAACGCCCAAATGCCCTCCTGCCGTGCAAACACTGGCAGCAGCAGCAGCAGCAGCAGCAGCAGCAGTAAGGGCATGCCCACTGCCACCCCTTCTCCTTTCACACCTTGTATCAGCTTTAATCCAGTCCAGTGCTGCCTGCTGAGCAGCACTGACCAACACTGCCTGGGCCCAGGCTTTTATCTCTGAGGCCCCATTATGATGTCAGAAAGCTGGCTCTGGCTCCTGAGGTCTCCACTATGACACGTGCAAAGTTCCGTCTGAACTTTATATAAGACGGTGCGGCTCAGTCAGTCACTCAGTGTTGCCTGAGAGGGCAAAACTGCAACAGCCGGCCCCCAGGGTGTCTTTTTTTTGCACAGCTAGTTGCCTCCAGGAGGCCACAAGAGGGAGACAAGGGACTGCAAAATGGAAAATAGGCATCCACCAACTTTACAGACAACTTGTTCTCCTTGCTCCTACAACCTCCATCCTTGCACAGTTTGTTATTCTTCCAGGTAACATAGTAACAAATCCAAATTGCTGCTCTCTTTGTAGGCAAGCAAGGGTTTGTTGCAACTGCAATTCTTACTTCTTCTTGAAATGTAGGGACCACAGTACATTCCATCACATCCATCTAGTGTACACAGGTAGGTCCATTGTGACGGGCGGGCGGGTGGGCTGGCTGCTTTAATGGCTGTTTGCTGTTCCCCTACTCCACTCCACTATTTGACTATGGTGCTGCATCAATCAGTGGCTGGCTCAGGTGCAGCTCTTTAACCTACCTAGGAGGGAGGGCGGAGAGAAGACAAGGAAGGTGAATGAGCTGTTCCAATGTGAAATGCCGGAAACACAGAAACACAGACGACACAAAACAAGAGGTGGCAATGTATTAATTAATTGCATTTAATAAATTAGCTCATTATCACACATGACTGTACAAATGCATTGTCCAACAGGTGTTGAAATAATGGGATTAAAAGGGGAGATCCCATCCGAAAGACAAAAACAATGGCAAACACAAAAAGCACTTTTGGAATCTGATTTTAGTAAACACATAAGGAAAGGGTGCACCGGTCCTGGAAATACTGCAATACCAGGTCAATGCGTGGAGTGGACAGAGCAAGCTCTATTTCCATCTCCCTGTTCTAAAAATCCATTTAATATATGGTCCCCAGATAGGGGACGTATCAGATATTAAACTGATAAGAACAGATACTACACTTGATCTTAGCCAAAAGGCCGAGAAGCGATAACCCGAACGGGCCGCGCGTTGACCGAGCCTGCCCAATACTGCTGTTCACCCCTTGCAGCGATTCAGCCTACTCCTAGGCAATTCCATGGGGCCCTGCAGGCTCACACACACTCACAGCTACTAAGCGGGAGGTGAATAAAGGCCGGAGAGGAAGCAAGACAGGATTTGCTTCTTTTGCTTGCACCACAATGCAGTGCTGAAAGAGGAGGAATCGACATAAAAACGCCTTCCTGGCAACGCCCAAATGCCCTCCTGCCGTGCAAACACTGGCAGCAGCAGCAGCAGTAAGTGCATGCCCACTGCCACCCCTTCTCCTTTCACACCTTGTATCAGCTTTAATCCAGTCCAGTGCTGCCTGCTGAGCAGCACTGACCAACACTGCCTGGGCCCAGGCTTTTATCTCTGAGGCCCCATTATGATGTCAGAAAGCTGGCTCTGGCTCCTGAGGTCTCCACTATGACACGTGCAAAGTTCCGTCTGAACTTTATATAAGACGGTGCGGCTCAGTCAGTCACTCAGTGTTGCCTGAGAGGGCAACACTGCAACAGCCGGCCCCCAGGCTGTCTTTTTTTTTGCACAGCTAGTTGCCTCCAGGAGGCCACAAGAGGGAGACAAGGGACTGCAAAATGGAAAATAGGCATCCACCAACTTTACAGACAACTTGTTCTCCTTGCTCCTACAACCTCCATCCTTGCACAGTTTGTTATTCTTCCAGGTAACATAGAAACAAATCCAAATTGCTGCTCTCTTTGTAGGCAAGCAAGGGTTTGTTGCAACTGCAATTCTTACTTCTTCTTGAAATGTAGGGACCACAGTACATTCCATCACATCCATCTAGTGTACACAGGTAGGTCCATTGTGACGGGCGGGCGGGCGGGCTGGCTGCTTTAATGGCTGTTTGCTGTTCCCCTACTCCACTCCACTATTTGACTATGGTGCTGCATCAATCAGTGGCTGGCTCAGGTGCAGCTCTTTAACCTACCTAGGAGGGAGGGCGGAGAGAAGACAAGGAAGGTGAATGAGCTGTTCCAATGTGAAATGCCGGAAACACAGAAACACAGACGACACAAAACAAGAGGTGGCAATGTATTAATTAATTGCATTTAATAAATTAGCTCATTATCACACATGACTGTACAAATGCATTGTCCAACAGGTGTTGAAATAATGGGATTAAAAGGGGAGATCCCATCCGAAAGACAAAAACAATGGCAAACACAAAAAGCACTTTTGGAATCTGATTTTAGTAAACACATAAGGAAAGGGTGCACCGGTCCTGGAAATACTGCAATACCAGGTCAATGCGTGGAGTGGACAGAGCAAGCTCTATTTCAATCTCCCTGTTCTAAAAATCCATTTAATATATGGTCCCCAGATAGGGGACGTATCAGATATTAAACTGATAAGAACAGATACTACACTTGATCTTAGCCAAAAGGCCGAGAAGCGATAACCCGAACGGGCCGCGCGTTGACCGAGCCTGCCCAATACTGCTGTTCACCCCTTGCAGCGATTCAGCCTACTCCTAGGCAATTCCATGGGGCCCTGCAGGCTCACACACACTCACAGCTACTAAGCGGGAGGTGAATAAAGGCCGGAGAGGAAGCAAGACAGGATTTGCTTCTTTTGCTTGCACCACAATGCAGTGCTGAAAGAGGAGGAATCGACATAAATACGCCTTCCTGGCAACGCCCAAATGCCCTCCTGCCGTGCAAACACTGGCAGCAGCAGCAGCAGCAGCAGCAGCAGCAGTAAGTGCATGCCCACTGCCACCCCTTCTCCTTTCACACCTTGTATCAGCTTTAATCCAGTCCAGTGCTGCCTGCTGAGCAGCACTGACCAACACTGCCTGGGCCCAGGCTTTTATCTCTGAGGCCCCATTATGATGTCAGAAAGCTGGCTCTGGCTCCTGAGGTCTCCACTATGACACGTGCAAAGTTCCGTCTGAACTTTATATAAGACGGTGCGGCTCAGTCAGTCACTCAGTGTTGCCTGAGAGGGCAACACTGCAACAGCCGGCCCCCAGGCTGTCTTTTTTTTTGCACAGCTAGTTGCCTCCAGGAGGCCACAAGAGGGAGACAAGGGACTGCAAAATGGAAAATAGGCATCCACCAACTTTACAGACAACTTGTTCTCCTTGCTCCTACAACCTCCATCCTTGCACAGTTTGTTATTCTTCCAGGTAACATAGTAACAAATCCAAATTGCTGCTCTCTTTGTAGGCAAGCAAGGGTTTGTTGCAACTGCAATTCTTACTTCTTCTTGAAATGTAGGGACCACAGTACATTCCATCACATCCATCTAGTGTACACAGGTAGGTCCATTGTGACGGGCGGGCGGGCGGGCTGGCTGCTTTAATGGCTGTTTGCTGTTCCCCTACTCCACTCCACTATTTGACTATGGTGCTGCATCAATCAGTGGCTGGCTCAGGTGCAGCTCTTTAACCTACCTAGGAGGGAGGGCGGAGAGAAGACAAGGAAGGTGAATGAGCTGTTCCAATGTGAAATGCCGGAAACACAGAAACACAGACGACACAAAACAAGAGGTGGCAATGTATTAATTAATTGCATTTAATAAATTAGCTCATTATCACACATGACTGTACAAATGCATTGTCCAACAGGTGTTGAAATAATGGGATTAAAAGGGGAGATCCCATCCGAAAGACAAAAACAATGGCAAACACAAAAAGCACTTTTGGAATCTGATTTTAGTAAACACATAAGGAAAGGGTGCACCGGTCCTGGAAATACTGCAATACCAGGTCAATGCGTGGAGTGGACAGAGCAAGCTCTATTTCCATCTCCCTGTTCTAAAAATCCATTTAATATATGGTCCCCAGATAGGGGACGTATCAGATATTAAACTGATAAGAACAGATACTACACTTGATCTTAGCCAAAAGGCCGAGAAGCGATAACCCGAACGGGCCGCGCGTTGACCGAGCCTGCCCAATACTGCTGTTCACCCCTTGCAGCGATTCAGCCTACTCCTAGGCAATTCCATGGGGCCCTGCAGGCTCACACACACTCACAGCTACTAAGCGGGAGGTGAATAAAGGCCGGAGAGGAAGAAAGACAGGATTTGCTTCTTTTGCTTGCACCACAATGCAGTGCTGAAAGAGGAGGAATCGACATAAAAACGCCTTCCTGGCAACGCCCAAATGCCCTCCTGCCGTGCAAACACTGGCAGCAGCAGCAGCAGCAGCAGCAGCAGCAGTAAGTGCATGCCCACTGCCACCCCTTCTCCTTTCACACCTTGTATCAGCTTTAATCCAGTCCAGTGCTGCCTGCTGAGCAGCACTGACCAACACTGCCTGGGCCCAGGCTTTTATCTCTGAGGCCCCATTATGATGTCAGAAAGCTGGCTCTGGCTCCTGAGGTCTCCACTATGACACGTGCAAAGTTCCGTCTGAACTTTATATAAGACGGTGCGGCTCAGTCAGTCACTCAGTGTTGCCTGAGAGAGCAACACTGCAACAGCCGGCCCCCAGGCTGTCTTTTTTTTGCACAGCTAGTTGCCTCCAGGAGGCCACAAGAGGGAGACAAGGGACTGCAAAATGGAAAATAGGCATCCACCAACTTTACAGACAACTTGTTCTCCTTGCTCCTACAACCTCCATCCTTGCACAGTTTGTTATTCTTCCAGGTAACATAGTAACAAATCCAAATTGCTGCTCTCTTTGTAGGCAAGCAAGGGTTTGTTGCAACTGCAATTCTTACTTCTTCTTGAAATGTAGGGACCACAGTACATTCCATCACATCCATCTAGTGTACACAGGTAGGTCCATTGTGACGGGCGGGCGGGCGGGCTGGCTGCTTTAATGGCTGTTTGCTGTTCCCCTACTCCACTCCACTATTTGACTATGGTGCTGCATCAATCAGTGGCTGGCTCAGGTGCAGCTCTTTAACCTACCTAGGAGGGAGGGCGGAGAGAAGACAAGGAAGGTGAATGAGCTGTTCCAATGTGAAATGCCGGAAACACAGAAACACAGACGACACAAAACAAGAGGTGGCAATGTATTAATTAATTGCATTTAATAAATTAGCTCATTATCACACATGACTGTACAAATGCATTGTCCAACAGGTGTTGAAATAATGGGATTAAAAGGGGAGATCCCATCCGAAAGACAAAAACAATGGCAAACACAAAAAGCACTTTTGGAATCTGATTTTAGTAAACACATAAGGAAAGGGTGCACCGGTCCTGGAAATACTGCAATACCAGGTCAATGCGTGGAGTGGACAGAGCAATCTCTATTTCCATCTCCCTGTTCTAAAAATCCATTTAATATATGGTCCCCAGATAGGGGACGTATCAGATATTAAACTGATAAGAACAGATACTACACTTGATCTTAGCCAAAAGGCCGAGAAGCGATAACCCGAACGGGCCGCGCGTTGACCGAGCCTGCCCAATACTGCTGTTCACCCCTTGCAGCGATTCAGCCTACTCCTAGGCAATTCCATGGGGCCCTGCAGGCTCACACACACTCACAGCTACTAAGCGGGAGGTGAATAAAGGCCGGAGAGGAAGCAAGACAGGATTTGCTTCTTTTGCTTGCACCACAATGCAGTGCTGAAAGAGGAGGAATCGACATAAAAACGCCTTCCTGGCAACGCCCAAATGCCCTCCTGCCGTGCAAACACTGGCAGCAGCAGCAGCAGCAGCAGCAGCAGTAAGTGCATGCCCACTGCCACCCCTTCCCCTTTCACACCTTGTATCAGCTTTAATCCAGTCCAGTGCTGCCTGCTGAGCAGCACTGACCAACACTGCCTGGGCCCAGGCTTTTATCTCTGAGGCCCCATTATGATGTCAGAAAGCTGGCTCTGGCTCCTGAGGTCTCCACTATGACACGTGCAAAGTTCCGTCTGAACTTTATATAAGACGGTGCGGCTCAGTCAGTCACTCAGTGTTGCCTGAGAGGGCAACACTGCAACAGCCGGCCCCCAGGCTGTCTTTTTTTTGCACAGCTAGTTGCCTCCAGGAGGCCACAAGAGGGAGACAAGGGACTGCAAAATGGAAAATAGGCATCCACCAACTTTACAGACAACTTGTTCTCCTTGCTCCTACAACCTCCATCCTTGCACAGTTTGTTATTCTTCCAGGTAACATAGTAACAAATCCAAATTGCTGCTCTCTTTGTAGGCAAGCAAGGGTTTGTTGCAACTGCAATTCTTACTTCTTCTTGAAATGTAGGGACCACAGTACATTCCATCACATCCATCTAGTGTACACAGGTAGGTCCATTGTGACGGGCGGGCGGGCGGGCTGGCTGCTTTAATGGCTGTTTGCTGTTCCCCTACTCCACTCCACTATTTGACTATGGTGCTGCATCAATCAGTGGCTGGCTCAGGTGCAGCTCTTTAACCTACCTAGGAGGGAGGGCGGAGAGAAGACAAGGAAGGTGAATGAGCTGTTCCAATGTGAAATGCCGGAAACACAGAAACACAGACGACACAAAACAAGAGGTGGCAATGTATTCATTAATTGCATTTAATAAATTAGCTCATTATCACACATGACTGTACAAATGCATTGTCCAACAGGTGTTGAAATAATGGGATTAAAAGGGGAGATCCCATCCGAAAGACAAAAACAATGGCAAACACAAAAAGCACTTTTGGAATCTGATTTTAGTAAACACATAAGGAAAGGGTGCACCGGTCCTGGAAATACTGCAATACCAGGTCAATGCGTGGAGTGGACAGAGCAAGCTCTATTTCCATCTCCCTGTTCTAAAAATCCATTTAATATATGGTCCCCAGATAGGGGACGTATCAGATATTAAACTGATAAGAACAGATACTACACTTGATCTTAGCCAAAAGGCCGAGAAGCGATAACCCGAACGGGCCGCGCGTTGACCGAGCCTGCCCAATACTGCTGTTCACCCCTTGCAGCGATTCAGCCTACTCCTAGGCAATTCCATGGGGCCCTGCAGGCTCACACACACTCACAGCTACTAAGCGGGAGGTGAATAAAGGCCGGAGAGGAAGCAAGACAGGATTTGCTTCTTTTGCTTGCACCACAATGCAGTGCTGAAAGAGGAAGAATCGACATAAAAACGCCTTCCTGGCAACGCCCAAATGCCCTCCTGCCGTGCAAACACTGGCAGCAGCAGCAGCAGCAGTAAGTGCATGCCCACTGCCACCCCTTCTCCTTTCACACCTTGTATCAGCTTTAATCCAGTCCAGTGCTGCCTGCTGAGCAGCACTGACCAACACTGCCTGGGCCCAGGCTTTTATCTCTGAGGCCCCATTATGATGTCAGAAAGCTGGCTCTGGCTCCTGAGGTCTCCACTATGACACGTGCAAAGTTCCGTCTGAACTTTATATAAGACGGTGCGGCTCAGTCAGTCACTCAGTGTTGCCTGAGAGGGCAACACTGCAACAGCCGGCCCCCAGGCTGTCTTTTTTTTGCACAGCTAGTTGCCTCCAGGAGGCCACAAGAGGGAGACAAGGGACTGCAAAATGGAAAATAGGCATCCACCAACTTTACAGACAACTTGTTCTCCTTGCTCCTACAACCTCCATCCTTGCACAGTTTGTTATTCTTCCAGGTAACATAGTAACAAATCCAAATTGCTGCTCTCTTTGTAGGCAAGCAAGGGTTTGTTGCAACTGCAATTCTTACTTCTTCTTGAAATGTAGGGACCACAGTACATTCCATCACATCCATCTAGTGTACACAGGTAGGTCCATTGTGACGGGAGGGCGGGCGGGCTGGCTGCTTTAATGGCTGTTTGCTGTTCCCCTACTCCACTCCACTATTTGACTATGGTGCTGCATCAATCAGTGGCTGGCTCAGGTGCAGCTCTTTAACCTACCTAGGAGGGAGGGCGGAGAGAAGACAAGGAAGGTGAATGAGCTGTTCCAATGTGAAATGCCGGAAACACAGAAACACAGACGACACAAAACAAGAGGTGGCAATGTATTCATTAATTGCATTTAATAAATTAGCTCATTATCACACATGACTGTACAAATGCATTGTCCAACAGGTGTTGAAATAATGGGATTAAAAGGGGAGATCCCATCCGAAAGACAAAAACAATGGCAAACACAAAAAGCACTTTTGGAATCTGATTTTAGTAAACACATAAGGAAAGGGTGCACCGGTCCTGGAAATACTGCAATACCAGGTCAATGCGTGGAGTGGACAGAGCAAGCTCTATTTCCATCTCCCTGTTCTAAAAATCCATTTAATATATGGTCCCCAGATAGGGGACGTATCAGATATTAAACTGATAAGAACAGATACTACACTTGATCTTAGCCAAAAGGCCGAGAAGCGATAACCCGAACGGGCCGCGCGTTGACCGAGCCTGCCCAATACTGCTGTTCACCCCTTGCAGCGATTCAGCCTACTCCTAGGCAATTCCATGGGGCCCTGCAGGCTCACACACACTCACAGCTACTAAGCGGGAGGTGAATAAAGGCCGGAGAGGAAGCAAGACAGGATTTGCTTCTTTTGCTTGCACCACAATGCAGTGCTGAAAGAGGAAGAATCGACATAAAAACGCCTTCCTGGCAACGCCCAAATGCCCTCCTGCCGTGCAAACACTGGCAGCAGCAGCAGCAGCAGCAGCAGCAGTAAGTGCATGCCCACTGCCACCCCTTCTCCTTTCACACCTTGTATCAGCTTTAATCCAGTCCAGTGCTGCCTGCTGAGCAGCACTGACCAACACTGCCTGGGCCCAGGCTTTTATCTCTGAGGCCCCATTATGATGTCAGAAAGCTGGCTCTGGCTCCTGAGGTCTCCACTATGACACGTGCAAAGTTCCGTCTGAACTTTATATAAGACGGTGCGGCTCAGTCAGTCACTCAGTGTTGCCTGAGAGGGCAACACTGCAACAGCCGGCCCCCAGGCTGTCTTTTTTTTGCACAGCTAGTTGCCTCCAGGAGGCCACAAGAGGGAGACAAGGGACTGCAAAATGGAAAATAGGCATCCACCAACTTTACAGACAACTTGTTCTCCTTGCTCCTACAACCTCCATCCTTGCACAGTTTGTTATTCTTCCAGGTAACATAGTAACAAATCCAAATTGCTGCTCTCTTTGTAGGCAAGCAAGGGTTTGTTGCAACTGCAATTCTTACTTCTTCTTGAAATGTAGGGACCACAGTACATTCCATCACATCCATCTAGTGTACACAGGTAGGTCCATTGTGACGGGCGGGCGGGCGGGCTGGCTGCTTTAATGGCTGTTTGCTGTTCCCCTACTCCACTCCACTATTTGACTATGGTGCTGCATCAATCAGTGGCTGGCTCAGGTGCAGCTCTTTAACCTACCTAGGAGGGAGGGCGGAGAGAAGACAAGGAAGGTGAATGAGCTGTTCCAATGTGAAATGCCGGAAACACAGAAACACAGACGACACAAAACAAGAGGTGGCAATGTATTAATTAATTGCATTTAATAAATTAGCTCATTATCACACATGACTGTACAAATGCATTGTCCAACAGGTGTTGAAATAATGGGATTAAAAGGGGAGATCCCATCCGAAAGACAAAAACAATGGCAAACACAAAAAGCACTTTTGGAATCTGATTTTAGTAAACACATAAGGAAAGGGTGCACCGGTCCTGGAAATACTGCAATACCAGGTCAATGCGTGGAGTGGACAGAGCAAGCTCTATTTCCATCTCCCTGTTCTAAAAATCCATTTAATATATGGTCCCCAGATAGGGGACGTATCAGGTATTAAACTGATAAGAACAGATACTACACTTGATCTTAGCCAAAAGACCGAGAAGCGATAACCCGAACGGGCCGCGCGTTGACCGAGCCTGCCCAATACTGCTGTTCACCCCTTGCAGCGATTCAGCCTACTCCTAGGCAATTCCATGGGGCCCTGCAGGCTCACACACACTCACAGCTACTAAGCGGGAGGTGAATAAAGGCCGGAGAGGAAGCAAGACAGGATTTGCTTCTTTTGCTTGCACCACAATGCAGTGCTGAAAGAGGAGGAATCGACATAAAAACGCCTTCCTGGCAACGCCCAAATGCCCTCCTGCCGTGCAAACACTGGCAGCAGCAGCAGCAGCAGCAGCAGTAAGTGCATGCCCACTGCCACCCCTTCTCCTTTCACACCTTGTATCAGCTTTAATCCAGTCCAGTGCTGCCTGCTGAGCAGCACTGACCAACACTGCCTGGGCCCAGGCTTTTATCTCTGAGGCCCCATTATGATGTCAGAAAGCTGGCTCTGGCTCCTGAGGTCTCCACTATGACACGTGCAAAGTTCCGTCTGAACTTTATATAAGACGGTGCGGCTCAGTCAGTCACTCAGTGTTGCCTGAGAGGGCAACACTGCAACAGCCGGCCCCCAGGCTGTCTTTTTTTTGCACAGCTAGTTGCCTCCAGGAGGCCACAAGAGGGAGACAAGGGACTGCAAAATGGAAAATAGGCATCCACCAACTTTACAGACAACTTGTTCTCCTTGCTCCTACAACCTCCATCCTTGCACAGTTTGTTATTCTTCCAGGTAACATAGTAACAAATCCAAATTGCTGCTCTCTTTGTAGGCAAGCAAGGGTTTGTTGCAACTGCAATTCTTACTTCTTCTTGAAATGTAGGGACCACAGTACATTCCATCACATCCATCTAGTGTACACAGGTAGGTCCATTGTGACGGGCGGGCGGGCGGGCTGGCTGCTTTAATGGCTGTTTGCTGTTCCCCTACTCCACTCCACTATTTGACTATGGTGCTGCATCAATCAGTGGCTGGCTCAGGTGCAGCTCTTTAACCTACCTAGGAGGGAGGGCGGAGAGAAGACAAGGAAGGTGAATGAGCTGTTCCAATGTGAAATGCCGGAAACACAGAAACACAGACGACACAAAACAAGAGGTGGCAATGTATTAATTAATTGCATTTAATAAATTAGCTCATTATCACACATGACTGTACAAATACATTGTCCAACAGGTGTTGAAATAATGGGATTAAAAGGGGAGATCCCATCCGAAAGACAAAAACAATGGCAAACACAAAAAGCACTTTTGGAATCTGATTTTAGTAAACACATAAGGAAAGGGTGCACCGGTCCTGGAAATACTGCAATACCAGGTCAATGCGTGGAGTGGACAGAGCAAGCTCTATTTCCATCTCCCTGTTCTAAAAATCCATTTAATATATGGTCCCCAGATAGGGGACGTATCAGATATTAAACTGATAAGAACAGATACTACACTTGATCTTAGCCAAAAGGCCGAGAAGCGATAACCCGAACGGGCCGCGCGTTGACCGAGCCTGCCCAATACTGCTGTTCACCCCTTGCAGCGATTCAGCCTACTCCTAGGCAATTCCATGGGGCCCTGCAGGCTCACACACACTCACAGCTACTAAGCGGGAGGTGAATAAAGGCCGGAGAGGAAGCAAGACAGGATTTGCTTCTTTTGCTTGCACCACAATGCAGTGCTGAAAGAGGAGGAATCGACATAAAAACGCCTTCCTGGCAACGCCCAAATGCCCTCCTGCCGTGCAAACACTGGCAGCAGCAGCAGCAGCAGCAGCAGCAGCAGTAAGTGCATGCCCACTGCCACCCCTTCCCCTTTCACACCTTGTATCAGCTTTAATCCAGTCCAGTGCTGCCTGCTGAGCAGCACTGACCAACACTGCCTGGGCCCAGGCTTTTATCTCTGAGGCCCCATTATGATGTCAGAAAGCTGGCTCTGGCTCCTGAGGTCTCCACTATGACACGTGCAAAGTTCCGTCTGAACTTTATATAAGACGGTGCGGCTCAGTCAGTCACTCAGTGTTGCCTGAGAGGGCAACACTGCAACAGCCGGCCCCCAGGCTGTCTTTTTTTTGCACAGCTAGTTGCCTCCAGGAGGCCACAAGAGGGAGACAAGGGACTGCAAAATGGAAAATAGGCATCCACCAACTTTACAGACAACTTGTTCTCCTTGCTCCTACAACCTCCATCCTTGCACAGTTTGTTATTCTTCCAGGTAACATAGTAACAAATCCAAATTGCTGCTCTCTTTGTAGGCAAGCAAGGGTTTGTTGCAACTGCAATTCTTACTTCTTCTTGAAATGTAGGGACCACAGTACATTCCATCACATCCATCTAGTGTACACAGGTAGGTCCATTGTGACGGGCGGGCGGGCGGGCTGGCTGCTTTAATGGCTGTTTGCTGTTCCCCTACTCCACTCCACTATTTGACTATGGTGCTGCATCAATCAGTGGCTGGCTCAGGTGCAGCTCTTTAACCTACCTAGGAGGGAGGGCGGAGAGAAGACAAGGAAGGTGAATGAGCTGTTCCAATGTGAAATGCCGGAAACACAGAAACACAGACGACACAAAACAAGAGGTGGCAATGTATTCATTAATTGCATTTAATAAATTAGCTCATTATCACACATGACTGTACAAATGCATTGTCCAACAGGTGTTGAAATAATGGGATTAAAAGGGGAGATCCCATCCGAAAGACAAAAACAATGGCAAACACAAAAAGCACTTTTGGAATCTGATTTTAGTAAACACATAAGGAAAGGGTGCACCGGTCCTGGAAATACTGCAATACCAGGTCAATGCGTGGAGTGGACAGAGCAAGCTCTATTTCCATCTCCCTGTTCTAAAAATCCATTTAATATATGGTCCCCAGATAGGGGACGTATCAGATATTAAACTGATAAGAACAGATACTACACTTGATCTTAGCCAAAAGGCCGAGAAGCGATAACCCGAACGGGCCGCGCGTTGACCGAGCCTGCCCAATACTGCTGTTCACCCCTTGCAGCGATTCAGCCTACTCCTAGGCAATTCCATGGGGCCCTGCAGGCTCACACACACTCACAGCTACTAAGCGGGAGGTGAATAAAGGCCGGAGAGGAAGCAAGACAGGATTTGCTTCTTTTGCTTGCACCACAATGCAGTGCTGAAAGAGGAAGAATCGACATAAAAACGCCTTCCTGGCAACGCCCAAATGCCCTCCTGCCGTGCAAACACTGGCAGCAGCAGCAGCAGCAGCAGCAGCAGCAGTAAGTGCATGCCCACTGCCACCCCTTCTCCTTTCACACCTTGTATCAGCTTTAATCCAGTCCAGTGCTGCCTGCTGAGCAGCACTGACCAACACTGCCTGGGCCCAGGCTTTTATCTCTGAGGCCCCATTATGATGTCAGAAAGCTGGCTCTGGCTCCTGAGGTCTCCACTATGACACGTGCAAAGTTCCGTCTGAACTTTATATAAGACGGTGCGGCTCAGTCAGTCACTCAGTGTTGCCTGAGAGGGCAACACTGCAACAGCCGGCCCCCAGGCTGTCTTTTTTTTGCACAGCTAGTTGCCTCCAGGAGGCCACAAGAGGGAGACAAGGGACTGCAAAATGGAAAATAGGCATCCACCAACTTTACAGACAACTTGTTCTCCTTGCTCCTACAACCTCCATCCTTGCACAGTTTGTTATTCTTCCAGGTAACATAGTAACAAATCCAAATTGCTGCTCTCTTTGTAGGCAAGCAAGGGTTTGTTGCAACTGCAATTCTTACTTCTTCTTGAAATGTAGGGACCACAGTACATTCCATCACATCCATCTAGTGTACACAGGTAGGTCCATTGTGACGGGCGGGCGGGCGGGCTGGCTGCTTTAATGGCTGTTTGCTGTTCCCCTACTCCACTCCACTATTTGACTATGGTGCTGCATCAATCAGTGGCTGGCTCAGGTGCAGCTCTTTAACCTACCTAGGAGGGAGGGCGGAGAGAAGACAAGGAAGGTGAATGAGCTGTTCCAATGTGAAATGCCGGAAACACAGAAACACAGACGACACAAAACAAGAGGTGGCAATGTATTAATTAATTGCATTTAATAAATTAGCTCATTATCACACATGACTGTACAAATGCATTGTCCAACAGGTGTTGAAATAATGGGATTAAAAGGGGAGATCCCATCCGAAAGACAAAAACAATGGCAAACACAAAAAGCACTTTTGGAATCTGATTTTAGTAAACACATAAGGAAAGGGTGCACCGGTCCTGGAAATACTGCAATACCAGGTCAATGCGTGGAGTGGACAGAGCAAGCTCTATTTCCATCTCCCTGTTCTAAAAATCCATTTAATATATGGTCCCCAGATAGGGGACGTATCAGATATTAAACTAAGAACAGATACTACACTTGATCTTAGCCAAAAGACCGAGAAGCGATAACCCGAACGGGCCGCGCGTTGACCGAGCCTGCCCAATACTGCTGTTCACCCCTTGCAGCGATTCAGCCTACTCCTAGGCAATTCCATGGGGCCCTGCAGGCTCACACACACTCACAGCTACTAAGCGGGAGGTGAATAAAGGCCGGAGAGGAAGCAAGACAGGATTTGCTTCTTTTGCTTGCACCACAATGCAGTGCTGAAAGAGGAGGAATCGACATAAAAACGCCTTCCTGGCAACGCCCAAATGCCCTCCTGCCGTGCAAACACTGGCAGCAGCAGCAGCAGCAGCAGCAGCAGTAAGTGCATGCCCACTGCCACCCCTTCTCCTTTCACACCTTGTATCAGCTTTAATCCAGTCCAGTGCTGCCTGCTGAGCAGCACTGACCAACACTGCCTGGGCCCAGGCTTTTATCTCTGAGGCCCCATTATGATGTCAGAAAGCTGGCTCTGGCTCCTGAGGTCTCCACTATGACACGTGCAAAGTTCCGTCTGAACTTTATATAAGACGGTGCGGCTCAGTCAGTCACTCAGTGTTGCCTGAGAGGGCAAAACTGCAACAGCCGGCCCCCAGGCTGTCTTTTTTTTGCACAGCTAGTTGCCTCCAGGAGGCCACAAGAGGGAGACAAGGGACTGCAAAATGGAAAATAGGCATCCACCAACTTTACAGACAACTTGTACTCCTTGCTCCTACAACCTCCATCCTTGCACAGTTTGTTATTCTTCCAGGTAACATAGTAACAAATCCAAATTGCTGCTCTCTTTGTAGGCAAGCAAGGGTTTGTTGCAACTGCAATTCTTACTTCTTCTTGAAATGTAGGGACCACAGTACATTCCATCACATCCATCTAGTGTACACAGGTAGGTCCAATGGGTAGGGCCAGGTTAATGGCTGTTTGCTGTTCCCCTACTCCACTCCACTATTTGACTATGGTGCTGCATCAATCAGTGGCTGGCTCAGGTGCAGCTCTTTAACCTACCTAGGAGGGAGGGCGGAGAGAAGACAAGGAAGGTGAATGAGCTGTTCCAATGTGAAATGCCGGAAACACAGAAACACAGACGACACAAAACAAGAGGTGGCAATGTATTAATTAATTGCATTTAATAAATTAGCTCATTATCACACATGACTGTACAAATGCATTGTCCAACAGGTGTTGAAATAATGGGATTAAAAGGGGAGATCCCATCCGAAAGACAAAAACAATGGCAAACACAAAAAGCACTTTTGGAATCTGATTTTAGTAAACACATAAGGAAAGGGTGCACCGGTCCTGGAAATACTGCAATACCAGGTCAATGCGTGGAGTGGACAGAGCAAGCTCTATTTCCATCTCCCTGTTCTAAAAATCCATTTAATATATGGTCCCCAGATAGGGGACGTATCAGATATTAAACTGATAAGAACAGATACTACACTTGATCTTAGCCAAAAGGCCGAGAAGCGATAACCCGAACGGGCCGCGCGTTGACCGAGCCTGCCCAATACTGCTGTTCACCCCTTGCAGCGATTCAGCCTACTCCTAGGCAATTCCATGGGGCCCTGCAGGCTCACACACACTCACAGCTACTAAGCGGGAGGTGAATAAAGGCCGGAGAGGAAGCAAGACAGGATTTGCTTCTTTTGCTTGCACCACAATGCAGTGCTAAAAGAGGAGGAATCGACATAAAAACGCCTTCCTGGCAACGCCCAAATGCCCTCCTGCCGTGCAAACACTGGCAGCAGCAGCACCAGCAGCAGCAGCAGTAAGTGCATGCCCACTGCCACCCCTTCTCCTTTCACACCTTGTATCAGCTTTAATCCAGTCCAGTGCTGCCTGCTGAGCAGCACTGACCAACACTGCCTGGGCCCAGGCTTTTATCTCTGAGGCCCCATTATGATGTCAGAAAGCTGGCTCTGGCTCCTGAGGTCTCCACTATGACAAGTGCAAAGTTCCGTCTGAACTTTATATAAGACGGTGCGGCTCAGTCAGTCACTCAGTGTTGCCTGAGAGGGCAACACTGCAACAGCCGGCCCCCAGGCTGTCTTTTTTTTGCACAGCTAATTGCCTCCAGGAGGCCACAAGAGGGAGACAAGGGACTGCAAAATGGAAAATAGGCATCCACCAACTTTACAGACAACTTGTTCTCCTTGCTCCTACAACCTCCATCCTTGCACAGTTTGTTATTCTTCCAGGTAACATAGTAACAAATCCAAATTGCTGCTCTCTTTGTAGGCAAGCAAGGGTTTGTTGCAACTGCAATTCTTACTTCTTCTTGAAATGTAGGGACCACAGTACATTCCATCACATCCATCTAGTGTACACAGGTAGGTCCATTGTGACGGGCGGGCGGGCGGGCTGGCTGCTTTAATGGCTGTTTGCTGTTCCCCTACTCCACTCCACTATTTGACTATGGTGCTGCATCAATCAGTAGCTGGCTCAGGTGCAGCTCTTTAACCTACCTAGGAGGGAGGGCGGAGAGAAGACAAGGAAGGTGAATGAGCTGTTCCAATGTGAAATGCCGGAAACACAGAAACACAGACGACACAAAACAAGAGGTGGCAATGTATTAATTAATTGCATTTAATAAATTAGCTCATTATCACACATGACTGTACAAATGCATTGTCCAACAGGTGTTGAAATAATGGGATTAAAAGGGGAGATCCCATCCGAAAGACAAAAACAATGGCAAACACAAAAAACACTTTTGGAATCTGATTTTAGTAAACACATAAGGAAAGGGTGCACCGGTCCTGGAAATACTGCAATACCAGGTCAATGCGTGGAGTGGACAGAGCAAGCTCTATTTCCATCTCCCTGTTCTAAAAATCCATTTAATATATGGTCCCCAGATAGGGGACGTATCAGATATTAAACTGATAAGAACAGATACTACACTTGATCTTAGCCAAAAGACCGAGAAGCGATAACCCGAACGGGCCGCGCGTTGACCGAGCCTGCCCAATACTGCTGTTCACCCCTTGCAGCGATTCAGCCTACTCCTAGGCAATTCCATGGGGCCCTGCAGGCTCACACACACTCACAGCTACTAAGCGGGAGGTGAATAAAGGCCGGAGAGGAAGCAAGACAGGATTTGCTTCTTTTGCTTGCACCACAATGCAGTGCTGAAAGAGGAGGAATCGACATAAAAACGCCTTCCTGGCAACGCCCAAATGCCCTCCTGCCGTGCAAACACTGGCAGCAGCAGCAGCAGCAGCAGCAGCAGTAAGTGCATGCCCACTGCCACCCCTTCTCCTTTCACACCTTGTATCAGCTTTAATCCAGTCCAGTGCTGCCTGCTGAGCAGCACTGACCAACACTGCCTGGGCCCAGGCTTTTATCTCTGAGGCCCCATTATGATGTCAGAAAGCTGGCTCTGGCTCCTGAGGTCTCCACTATGACACGTGCAAAGTTCCGTCTGAACTTTATATAAGACGGTGCGGCTCAGTCAGTCACTCAGTGTTGCCTGAGAGGGCAAAACTGCAACAGCCGGCCCCCAGGCTGTCTTTTTTTTGCACAGCTAGTTGCCTCCAGGAGGCCACAAGAGGGAGACAAGGGACTGCAAAATGGAAAATAGGCATCCACCAACTTTACAGACAACTTGTACTCCTTGCTCCTACAACCTCCATCCTTGCACAGTTTGTTATTCTTCCAGGTAACATAGTAACAAATCCAAATTGCTGCTCTCTTTGTAGGCAAGCAAGGGTTTGTTGCAACTGCAATTCTTACTTCTTCTTGAAATGTAGGGACCACAGTACATTCCATCACATCCATCTAGTGTACACAGGTAGGTCCAATGGGTAGGGCCAGGTTAATGGCTGTTTGCTGTTCCCCTACTCCACTCCACTATTTGACTATGGTGCTGCATCAATCAGTGGCTGGCTCAGGTGCAGCTCTTTAACCTACCTAGGAGGGAGGGCGGAGAGAAGACAAGGAAGGTGAATGAGCTGTTCCAATGTGAAATGCCGGAAACACAGAAACACAGACGACACAAAACAAGAGGTGGCAATGTATTAATTAATTGCATTTAATAAATTAGCTCATTATCACACATGACTGTACAAATGCATTGTCCAACAGGTGTTGAAATAATGGGATTAAAAGGGGAGATCCCATCCGAAAGACAAAAACAATGGCAAACACAAAAAGCACTTTTGGAATCTGATTTTAGTAAACACATAAGGAAAGGGTGCACCGGTCCTGGAAATACTGCAATACCAGGTCAATGCGTGGAGTGGACAGAGCAAGCTCTATTTCCATCTCCCTGTTCTAAAAATCCATTTAATATATGGTCCCCAGATAGGGGACGTATCAGATATTAAACTGATAAGAACAGATACTACACTTGATCTTAGCCAAAAGGCCGAGAAGCGATAACCCGAACGGGCCGCGCGTTGACCGAGCCTGCCCAATACTGCTGTTCACCCCTTGCAGCGATTCAGCCTACTCCTAGGCAATTCCATGGGGCCCTGCAGGCTCACACACACTCACAGCTACTAAGCGGGAGGTGAATAAAGGCCGGAGAGGAAGCAAGACAGGATTTGCTTCTTTTGCTTGCACCACAATGCAGTGCTGAAAGAGGAGGAATCGACATAAAAACGCCTTCCTGGCAACGCCCAAATGCCCTCCTGCCGTGCAAACACTGGCAGCAGCAGCACCAGCAGCAGCAGCAGCAGCAGTAAGTGCATGCCCACTGCCACCCCTTCTCCTTTCACACCTTGTATCAGCTTTAATCCAGTCCAGTGCTGCCTGCTGAGCAGCACTGACCAACACTGCCTGGGCCCAGGCTTTTATCTCTGAGGCCCCATTATGATGTCAGAAAGCTGGCTCTGGCTCCTGAGGTCTCCACTATGACAAGTGCAAAGTTCCGTCTGAACTTTATATAAGACGGTGCGGCTCAGTCAGTCACTCAGTGTTGCCTGAGAGGGCAACACTGCAACAGCCGGCCCCCAGGCTGTCTTTTTTTTGCACAGCTAATTGCCTCCAGGAGGCCACAAGAGGGAGACAAGGGACTGCAAAATGGAAAATAGGCATCCACCAACTTTACAGACAACTTGTTCTCCTTGCTCCTACAACCTCCATCCTTGCACAGTTTGTTATTCTTCCAGGTAACATAGTAACAAATCCAAATTGCTGCTCTCTTTGTAGGCAAGCAAGGGTTTGTTGCAACTGCAATTCTTACTTCTTCTTGAAATGTAGGGACCACAGTACATTCCATCACATCCATCTAGTGTACACAGGTAGGTCCATTGTGACGGGCGGGCGGGCGGGCTGGCTGCTTTAATGGCTGTTTGCTGTTCCCCTACTCCACTCCACTATTTGACTATGGTGCTGCATCAATCAGTGGCTGGCTCAGGTGCAGCTCTTTAACCTACCTAGGAGGGAGGGCGGAGAGAAGACAAGGAAGGTGAATGAGCTGTTCCAATGTGAAATGCCGGAAACACAGAAACACAGACGACACAAAACAAGAGGTGGCAATGTATTAATTAATTGCATTTAATAAATTAGCTCATTATCACACATGACTGTACAAATGCATTGTCCAACAGGTGTTGAAATAATGGGATTAAAAGGGGAGATCCCATCCGAAAGACAAAAACAATGGCAAACACAAAAAGCACTTTTGGAATCTGATTTTAGTAAACACATAAGGAAAGGGTGCACCGGTCCTGGAAATACTGCAATACCAGGTCAATGCGTGGAGTGGACAGAGCAAGCTCTATTTCCATCTCCCTGTTCTAAAAATCCATTTAATATATGGTCCCCAGATAGGGGACGTATCAGATATTAAACTGATAAGAACAGATACTACACTTGATCTTAGCCAAAAGGCCGAGAAGCGATAACCCGAACGGGCCGCGCGTTGACCGAGCCTGCCCAATACTGCTGTTCACCCCTTGCAGCGATTCAGCCTACTCCTAGGCAATTCCATGGGGCCCTGCAGGCTCACACACACTCACAGCTACTAAGCGGGAGGTGAATAAAGGCCGGAGAGGAAGCAAGACAGGATTTGCTTCTTTTGCTTGCACCACAATGCAGTGCTGAAAGAGGAGGAATCGACATAAAAACGCCTTCCTGGCAACGCCCAAATGCCCTCCTGCCGTGCAAACACTGGCAGCAGCAGCAGCAGCAGCAGCAGTAAGTGCATGCCCACTGCCACCCCTTCTCCTTTCACACCTTGTATCAGCTTTAATCCAGTCCAGTGCTGCCTGCTGAGCAGCACTGACCAACACTGCCTGGGCCCAGGCTTTTATCTCTGAGGCCCCATTATGATGTCAGAAAGCTGGCTCTGGCTCCTGAGGTCTCCACTATGACACGTGCAAAGTTCCGTCTGAACTTTATATAAGACGGTGCGGCTCAGTCAGTCACTCAGTGTTGCCTGAGAGGGCAACACTGCAACAGCCGGCCCCCAGGCTGTCTTTTTTTTGCACAGCTAGTTGCCTCCAGGAGGCCACAAGAGGGAGACAAGGGACTGCAAAATGGAAAATAGGCATCCACCAACTTTACAGACAACTTGTTCTCCTTGCTCCTACAACCTCCATCCTTGCACAGTTTGTTATTCTTCCAGGTAACATAGTAACAAATCCAAATTGCTGCTCTCTTTGTAGGCAAGCAAGGGTTTGTTGCAACTGCAATTCTTACTTCTTCTTGAAATGTAGGGACCACAGTACATTCCATCACATCCATCTAGTGTACACAGGTAGGTCCATTGTGACGGGCGGGCGGGCGGGCTGGCTGCTTTAATGGCTGTTTGCTGTTCCCCTACTCCACTCCACTATTTGACTATGGTGCTGCATCAATCAGTGGCTGGCTCAGGTGCAGCTCTTTAACCTACCTAGGAGGGAGGGCAGAGAGAAGACAAGGAAGGTGAATGAGCTGTTCCAATGTGAAATGCCGGAAACACAGAAACACAGACGACACAAAACAAGAGGTGGCAATGTATTAATTAATTGCATTTAATAAATTAGCTCATTATCACACATGACTGTACAAATGCATTGTCCAACAGGTGTTGAAATAATGGGATTAAAAGGGGAGATCCCATCCGAAAGACAAAAACAATGGCAAACACAAAAAGCACTTTTGGAATCTGATTTTAGTAAACACATGAGGAAAGGGTGCACCGGTCCTGGAAATACTGCAATACCAGGTCAATGCGTGGAGTGGACAGAGCAAGCTCTATTTCCATCTCCCTGTTCTAAAAATCCATTTAATATATGGTCCCCAGATAGGGGACGTATCAGATATTAAACTGATAAGAACAGATACTACACTTGATTTTAGCCAAAAGGCCGAGAAGCGATAACCCGAACGGGCCGCTCGTTGACCGAGCCTGCCCAATACTGCTGTTCACCCCTTGCAGTGATTCAGCCTACTCCTAGGCAATTCCATGGGGCCCTGCAGGCTCACACACACTCACTGCTAATAAGCGGGAGGTGAATAAAGGCCGGAGAGGAAGCAAGACAGGATTTGCTTCTTTTGCTTGCACCACAATGCAGTGCTGAAAGAGGAGGAATCGACATAAAAACGCCTTCCTGGCAACGCCCAAATGCCCTCCTGCCGTGCAAACACTGGCAGCAGCAGCAGCAGCAGCAGCAGTAAGTGCATGCCCACTGCCACCCCTTCTCCTTTCACACCTTGTATCAGCTTTAATCCAGTCCAGTGCTGCCTGCTGAGCAGCACTGACCAACACTGCCTGGGCCCAGGCTTTTATCTCTGAGGCCCCATTATGATGTCAGAAAGCTGGCTCTGGCTCCTGAGGTCTCCACTATGACACCTGCAAAGTTCCGTCTGAACTTTATATAAGACGGTGCGGCTCAGTCAGTCACTCAGTGTTGCCTGAGAGGGCAACACTGCAACAGCCGGCCCCCAGGCTGTCTTTTTTTTGCACAGCTAGTTGCCTCCAGGAGGCCACAAGAGGGAGACAAGGGACTGCAAAATGGAAAATAGGCATCCACCAACTTTACAGACAACTTGTTCTCCTTGCTCCTACAACCTCCATCCTTGCACAGTTTGTTATTCTTCCAGGTAACATAGTAACAAATCCAAATTGCTGCTCTCTTTGTAGGCAAGCAAGGGTTTGTTGCAACTGCAATTCTTACTTCTTCTTGAAATGTAGGGACCACAGTACATTCCATCACATCCATCTAGTGTACACAGGTAGGTCCATTGTGACGGGCGGGCGGGCGGGCGGGCTGGCTGCTTTAATGGCTGTTTGCTGTTCCCCTACTCCACTCCACTATTTGACTATGGTGCTGCATCAATCAGTGGCTGGCTCAGGTGCAGCTCTTTAACCTACCTAGGAGGGAGGGCGGAGAGAAGACAAGGAAGGTGAATGAGCTGTTCCAATGTGAAATGCCGGAAACACAGAAACACAGACGACACAAAACAAGAGGTGGCAATGTATTAATTAATTGCATTTAATAAATTAGCTCATTATCACACATGACTGTACAAATGCATTGTCCAACAGGTGTTGAAATAATGGGATTAAAAGGGGAGATCCCATCCGAAAGACAAAAACAATGGCAAACACAAAAAGCACTTTTGGAATCTGATTTTAGTAAACACATAAGGAAAGGGTGCACCGGTCCTGGAAATACTGCAATACCAGGTCAATGCGTGGAGTGGACAGAGCAAGCTCTATTTCCATCTCCCTGTTCTAAAAATCCATTTAATATATGGTCCCCAGATAGGGGACGTATCAGATATTAAACTGATAAGAACAGATACTACACTTGATCTTAGCCAAAAGGCCGAGAAGCGATAACCCGAACGGGCCGCGCGTTGACCGAGCCTGCCCAATACTGCTGTTCACCCCTTGCAGCGATTCAGCCTACTCCTAGGCAATTCCATGGGGCCCTGCAGGCTCACACACACTCACAGCTACTAAGCGGGAGGTGAATAAAGGCCGGAGAGGAAGCAAGACAGGATTTGCTTCTTTTGCTTGCACCACAATGCAGTGCTGAAAGAGGAGGAATCGACATAAAAACGCCTTCCTGGCAACGCCCAAATGCCCTCCTGCCGTGCAAACACTGGCAGCAGCAGCAGCAGCAGCAGCAGTAAGTGCATGCCCACTGCCACCCCTTCTCCTTTCACACCTTGTATCAGCTTTAATCCAGTCCAGTGCTGCCTGCTGAGCAGCACTGACCAACACTGCCTGGGCCCAGGCTTTTATCTCTGAGGCCCCATTATGATGTCAGAAAGCTGGCTCTGGCTCCTGAGGTCTCCACTATGACACGTGCAAAGTTCCGTCTGAACTTTATATAAGACGGTGCGGCTCAGTCAGTCACTCAGTGTTGCCTGAGAGGGCAACACTGCAACAGCCGGCCCCCAGGCTGTCTTTTTTTTGCACAGCTAGTTGCCTCCAGGAGGCCACAAGAGGGAGACAAGGGACTGCAAAATGGAAAATAGGCATCCACCAACTTTACAGACAACTTGTTCTCCTTGCTCCTACACCCTCCATCCTTGCACAGTTTGTTATTCTTCCAGGTAACATAGTAACAAATCCAAATTGCTGCTCTCTTTGTAGGCAAGCAAGGGTTTGTTGCAACTGCAATTCTTACTTCTTCTTGAAATGTAGGGACCACAGTACATTCCATCACATCCATCTAGTGTACACAGGTAGGTCCATTGTGACGGGCGGGCGGGCGGGCTGGCTGCTTTAATGGCTGTTTGCTGTTCCCCTACTCCACTCCACTATTTGACTATGGTGCTGCATCAATCAGTGGCTGGCTCAGGTGCAGCTCTTTAACCTACCTAGGAGGGAGGGCGGAGAGAAGACAAGGAAGGTGAATGAGCTGTTCCAATGTGAAATGCCGGAAACACAGAAACACAGACGACACAAAACAAGAGGTGGCAATGTATTAATTAATTGCATTTAATAAATTAGCTCATTATCACACATGACTGTACAAATGCATTGTCCAACAGGTGTTGAAATAATGGGATTAAAAGGGGAGATCCCATCCGAAAGACAAAAACAATGGCAAACACAAAAAGCACTTTTGGAATCTGATTTTAGTAAACACATAAGGAAAGGGTGCACCGGTCCTGGAAATACTGCAATACCAGGTCAATGCGTGGAGTGGACAGAGCAAGCTCTATTTCCATCTCCCTGTTCTAAAAATCCATTTAATATATGGTCCCCAGATAGGGGACGTATCAGATATTAAACTGATAAGAACAGATACTACACTTGATCTTAGCCAAAAGGCCGAGAAGCGATAACCCGAACGGGCCGCGCGTTGACCGAGCCTGCCCAATACTGCTGTTCACCCCTTGCAGCGATTCAGCCTACTCCTAGGCAATTCCATGGGGCCCTGCAGGCTCACACACACTCACAGCTACTAAGCGGGAGGTGAATAAAGGCCGGAGAGGAAGCAAGACAGGATTTGCTTCTTTTGCTTGCACCACAATGCAGTGCTGAAAGAGGAGGAATCGACATAAAAACGCCTTCCTGGCAACGCCCAAATGCCCTCCTGCCGTGCAAACACTGGCAGCAGCAGCAGCAGCAGCAGTAAGTGCATGCCCACTGCCACCCCTTCTCCTTTCACACCTTGTATCAGCTTTAATCCAGTCCAGTGCTGCCTGCTGAGCAGCACTGACCAACACTGCCTGGGCCCAGGCTTTTATCTCTGAGGCCCCATTATGATGTCAGAAAGCTGGCTCTGGCTCCTGAGGTCTCCACTATGACACGTGCAAAGTTCCGTCTGAACTTTATATAAGACGGTGCGGCTCAGTCAGTCACTCAGTGTTGCCTGAGAGGGCAACACTGCAACAGCCGGCCCCCAGGCTGTCTTTTTTTTGCACAGCTAGTTGCCTCCAGGAGGCCACAAGAGGGAGACAAGGGACTGCAAAATGGAAAATAGGCATCCACCAACTTTACAGACAACTTGTTCTCCTTGCTCCTACAACCTCCATCCTTGCACAGTTTGTTATTCTTCCAGGTAACATAGTAACAAATCCAAATTGCTGCTCTCTTTGTAGGCAAGCAAGGGTTTGTTGCAACTGCAATTCTTACTTCTTCTTGAAATGTAGGGACCACAGTACATTCCATCACATCCATCTAGTGTACACAGGTAGGTCCATTGTGACGGGCGGGCGGGCGGGCGGGCTGGCTGCTTTAATGGCTGTTTGCTGTTCCCCTACTCCACTCCACTATTTGACTATGGTGCTGCATCAATCAGTGGCTGGCTCAGGTGCAGCTCTTTAACCTACCTAGGAGGGAGGGCGGAGAGAAGACAAGGAAGGTGAATGAGCTGTTCCAATGTGAAATGCCGGAAACACAGAAACACAGACGACACAAAACAAGAGGTGGCAATGTATTAATTAATTGCATTTAATAAATTAGCTCATTATCACACATGACTGTACAAATGCATTGTCCAACAGGTGTTGAAATAATGGGATTAAAAGGGGAGATCCCATCCGAAAGACAAAAACAATGGCAAACACAAAAAGCACTTTTGGAATCTGATTTTAGTAAACACATAAGGAAAGGGTGCACCGGTCCTGGAAATACTGCAATACCAGGTCAATGCGTGGAATGGACAGAGCAAGCTCTATTTCCATCTCCCTGTTCTAAAAATCCATTTAATATATGGTCCCCAGATAGGGGACGTATCAGATATTAAACTGATAAGAACAGATACTACACTTGATCTTAGCCAAAAGGCCGAGAAGCGATAACCCGAACGTGCCGCGCGTTTTGCTTCTTTTGCTTGCACCACAATGCAGTGCTGAAAGAGGAGGAATCGACATAAAAACGCCTTCCTGGCAACGCCCAAATGCCCTCCTGCCGTGCAAACACTGGCAGCAGCAGCAGCAGCAGCAGCAGCAGTAAGTGCATGCCCACTGCCACCCCTTCTCCTTTCACACCTTGTATCAGCTTTAATCCAGTCCAGTGCTGCCTGCTGAGCAGCACTGACCAACACTGCCTGGGCCCAGGCTTTTATCTCTGAGGCCCCATTATGATGTCAGAAAGCTGGCTCTGGCTCCTGAGGTCTCCACTATGACACGTGCAAAGTTCCGTCTGAACTTTATATAAGACGGTGCGGCTCAGTCAGTCACTCAGTGTTGCCTGAGAGGGCAACACTGCAACAGCCGGCCCCCAGGCTGTCTTTTTTTTGCACAGCTAGTTGCCTCCAGGAGGCCACAAGAGGGAGACAAGGGACTGCAAAATGGAAAATAGGCATCCACCAACTTTACAGACAACTTGTTCTCCTTGCTCCTACAACCTCCATCCTTGCACAGTTTGTTATTCTTCCAGGTAACATAGTAACAAATCCAAATTGCTGCTCTCTTTGTAGGCAAGGATGGGTTTGTTGCAACTGCAATTCTTACTTCTTCTTGAAATGTAGGGACCACAGTACATTCCATCACATCCATCTAGTGTACACAGGTAGGTCCATTGTGACGGGCGGGCGGGCGGGCTGGCTGCTTTAATGGCTGTTTGCTGTTCCCCTACTCCACTCCACTATTTGACTATGGTGCTGCATCAATCAGTGGCTGGCTCAGGTGCAGCTCTTTAACCTACCTAGGAGGGAGGGCGGAGAGAAGACAAGGAAGGTGAATGAGCTGTTCCAATGTGAAATGCCGGAAACACAGAAACACAGACGACACAAAACAAGAGGTGGCAATGTATTAATTAATTGCATTTAATAAATTAGCTCATTATCACACATGACTGTACAAATGCATTGTCCAACAGGTGTTGAAATAATGGGATTAAAAGGGGAGATCCCATCCGAAAGACAAAAACAATGGCAAACACAAAAAGCACTTTTGGAATCTGATTTTAGTAAACACATAAGGAAAGGGTGCACCGGTCCTGGAAATACTGCAATACCAGGTCAATGCGTGGAGTGGACAGAGCAAGCTCTATTTCCATCTCCCTGTTCTAAAAATCCATTTAATATATGGTCCCCAGATAGGGGACGTATCAGATATTAAACTGATAAGAACAGATACTACACTTGATCTTAGCCAAAAGGCCGAGAAGCGATAACCCGAACGTGCCGCGCGTTTTGCTTCTTTTGCTTGCACCACAATGCAGTGCTGAAAGAGGAGGAATCGACATAAAAACGCCTTCCTGGCAACGCCCAAATGCCCTCCTGCCGTGCAAACACTGGCAGCAGCAGCAGCAGTAAGTGCATGCCCACTGCCACCCCTTCTCCTTTCACACCTTGTATCAGCTTTAATCCAGTCCAGTGCTGCCTGCTGAGCAGCACTGACCAACACTGCCTGGGCCCAGGCTTTTATCTCTGAGGCCCCATTATGATATCAGAAAGCTGGCTCTGGCTCCTGAGGTCTCCACTATGACACGTGCAAAGTTCCGTCTGAACTTTATATAAGACGGTGCGGCTCAGTCAGTCACTCAGTGTTGCCTGAGAGGGCAACACTGCAACAGCCGGCCCCCAGGCTGTCTTTTTTTTGCACAGCTATTTGCCTCCAGGAGGCCACAAGAGGGAGACAAGGGACTGCAAAATGGAAAATAGGCATCCACCAACTTTACAGACAACTTGTTCTCCTTGCTCCTACAACCTCCATCCTTGCACAGTTTGTTATTCTTCCAGGTAACATAGTAACAAATCCAAATTGCTGCTCTCTTTGTAGGCAAGCAAGGGTTTGTTGCAACTGCAATTCTTACTTCTTCTTGAAATGTAGGGACCACAGTACGTTCCATCACATCCATCTAGTGTACACAGGTAGGTCCATTGTGACGGGCGGGCTGGCTGCTTTAATGGCTGTTTGCTGTTCCCCTACTCCACTCCACTATTTGACTATGGTGCTGCATCAATCAGTGGCTGGCTCAGGTGCAGCTCTTTAACCCCTTCCCGACATTTGACGTACATGTACGTCATGGAAAGCATTGACTTCCCGCAAAATGCCGTACATGTACGTCAAATGTTTGGCACCGGCTCAGAAACTGAGTCGGTGCCATCATCACCGGATCTCAGCTGTATCTTACAGCTGACATCCGACTGTAACGGCGGGGACCGAAATTAGCTTCGATCCCCGCCATTAACCCCTTAAGTGCAGCGCTCAAACGCGATCGCTGCACTTAAGGTGTTTGCAGCTCATCGGAGCCCCAGCAATGAAATTGCCGGGGTTCCGGTGGCTGCAATGGCAACCGGAGGCCTAATACTTGCCTCCCGGTCTGCCTAGCACCGAAGCCGGTCAAGATCCGCCCGGCGGCGGAGCCTGATCGGCTTCCGTAGCTACCGGCAAGATGGCGCCGGGTCAGGAGCTGATCCGGCGTCATCAGCGGTGGATGTCAGCTGTACTGTACAGCTGACATCCACCTGTAACGGCAGGAACCGGAGCTAGCTCCGATCCCTGCCATTAACCCCTTCGATGCAGCAATCGAAAGCGATTGCTGCATCGTAGCGGTTACTAGCAGATCGCCAGCCCTGACAGGCAATCGGGACTGGCGACTGCTGTTATGGCAACAGGAGACACAATGGTCTCCTGCTCTGCCATTACGGAAGCCTATTAGGCCCCGCCGGGAGGCGAAGCCTAATCGGCTTGCTGTCAGTGAATGACTGACAGATCTAATACATTGCACTACATAGGTAGTGCAATGTATTAGAAAAAAAAATATCTGACCGTTGGACCTTCAAGTCCCCTAGTGGGACTTGAAGAAAAGTGTAAAAAAAGTATAAAAAAGTGTAAAAAAAAGTGCAAAAAATAGAAGTTTGAAAACAATAAAAGTTTCAAGTAATCAAATAAAACACAATCCCCCTTTTACTCTTATCAAGTCCTTTATTATTGAAAAATAATAATAAACCATATGTATTTGCTATCGCCACGACCGTAACGACCTGAGGTATCAAAATATTGTATTATTTATTGCACGCGGTGAACAGCGTAAAAAAAACGTAAAAAACGTTACCAGAGTTTCTGTTTTTTAGTCACTTTGCCCTACAAATATTAGAATAAAAAGTGATCAAAAAGTCGCACGTATCCAAAAATGGTACCTATAAAAACTATAGCTCGTCCCGCAAAAAACAAGCCCTCATACACCTCCGTCGACAAAAAAATTAAAACTTTATGGTTCTCACAACTTTGCGACAGAAAAAAAATACATTCTTTTTACAAAAGTAATTTTATTGTGAAAAAAGTTGTAAAACATAAAAAAATGCTATAAATTAGGTATCGCCGGAATCGTACTGACCCGCAGAATAAAGTTAACATGTAATTTATAACGCATGGTGAACGCTGTATAAAAAAACCGAAAAAAGCTGTGCCAGAATTGCATTTTTTTGTTTACCTGGCATCCCAAAAAATAGGATAAAAGGTGATCAAAAAGTCATATGTACCCCAAAATGGTACCAATAATAACTACAGCTCGTCCCGCAACAAACCAGCCCTCATACCGCTACGTCTATGAAAAATAAAATTAGTTATGGCTCCAATAAGTCAGGAAATAAAAAAATATGCAGTTGTGCCCGAGGGGAACATTTCTTCTGTTTGAAGAGGCGATTTATCAAGGACCTAAAATTAGGGAACCAGGAAAGGGAGGGCCCAAACATATCCGCTGGAAGCGACGGTGCCCGTATTATACCAGGACAACACTTTCCCAGCAAAATTCCCCAAACTGCAAAGGTGCAGAGTGTGGACCAAAAGCGGGATAAGAAATTACACCATTTATCAGTGCGACATTGGCCTGTGCGGAAAGGATTGCTTCACAGCGTAACACACATCTATGGATTATTAATTTTTTTTCATACCACCTGACTATGCCCCTTATATACTCCGCCCGGCTTACATGTACCCCCACATTATAAAACACCAGCAATACTCAAACAAATATAGTACCAAGCAAAATCCGCTCTCCAAAAGCCAAATGGTGCTCCCTCGGCTCTGAACCCTACAGCGTGCCCAAACAGCAGTTTCCTTCAACATATATGGCATCGTCATACCCGGGAGAACCCTTTTAACAATTTTTGGGGTGTGTGTCTCCAGTGTCATAAGCTGGGCACGACATATTTGCCACTGAATGGCATATCTAGGGAAAAATATAAATTTTTAATTTGCACCATCCGCAGTGCATTCATTTATGGAAAAGACCTGTGGGGTGAAAATGCTCACTACACCTCTTAATAAATGCCTTGAGGGGTGCAGTTTCCATAATGGGGTCACTTCTCAGGGGTTTCTTTTTATTATTTCACATCTGAGCCTCTGCAGTTGTGAACCAATACTTTGCAAATCGCCAAATTAGGCCTCCACTCCGCATGGTACTCTTCACTCCTGAGCCCTGTCATATGTCCAGGCAAAAGATTAGGGCCACATGTAGGGTGTTTCTAAAACCGGGAAACACCGCATAATAATTAGAGGGCTGTCTTGTTATGGTGGCACAAGCCGGGCACCACATATTGGCATATCTATGGAAGAAAATCCCATTTTCACTCTGCAACATCGAGTGAACACTAATTTCTACAAAACACCTGCAGGGTTAAAATGCTTACTACACCCCTTGGTAAATGCATTGAGGGGTGTCGTTTCCAAAATGGGGTCACTTCTGGGGGGTTTCCACTGTTTTGGGCCCACAGGCGCCCAGAAACCAATCCAGCAACATCTGCACTCCAAATGGCGGTCCTTTCCTTCTGAGCCCTGCCGTTTGCCCAAACAGCAGTTTATGACCACATATGGGGTATTGCCGTACTCGGGAGAAATTGCTTTACAAATTTTGGGTTCTTTTTTTCCTTTATTTGTTGAGAAAATGAAAAAATTTGCGCTAAAGCTACGTCTTATTGAAGAAAAAGGACTGTTTTTATTTTCACTGCCTAATTCTAATAAATTCTATGAAACGTCTGTGGGGTCAAAATGCTCACTACACCCCTAGATGAATTCCTCAAGAGGTGTAGTTTCCTAAATGGAGTCCCTTTTTGGGCGTTTTCATTGTTTTGTCCCCTCAGGGGCTTTGCAAATGTGACCTGGCCTCCGCAAACCATTCCTGCTAAATGTGATCTCAAAAAGCCAAATAGTGCTGTTTCCCTTCTAAGCCCTGCCGTGTGTCCAAACAGCCGTTTATTACCACATGTGGGGTATTGTTTTACTCGGGAGAAATTGCTTTACAAATTTTGTGGTGCTTTTTCTCCTTCAGTCCTTCTGGAAATGAGAAAAAATTAGCTAAACCTAGATTTTTTTTGAAAAAATGTAGATTATTATTTTCAGGGCCTACTTCCAATATTTTCTGCAAAAAAACTGTGGGGTCAAATCGCTCACTATACCCCTAGATAATTTCCTCAATGGGTGTAGTTTCCGAAATGGGGTCACTTGTGGGGGGTTTCCACTGTTTTGTCCCCTCAGGGGCTTCGTAAATGTGACATGGCCTCCGCAAACCATTCCTGCTAAATGTGGACTCCAAAAGCCAAATGGCGCTCTTTCCCTTCTAAGCCCTGCCGTGTGTCCAAATATCCATTTATTACCACATGTGGGGTAGTGTTTTACTCGGGAGAAATTGCTTTACAAATTTTGCGATGCTTTTTCTCCTTTAGTCCTTGTGGAAATGAGAAAAAAAATCGCTAAACCTACATTTTCTTTGAAGAAATGTTGATTTTAATTTTCACGGCCTACTTCCAATAATTTCTGTAAAAAACCTGTGCGGTCAAAATGCTCACTACACCCCTAGATAATTTCCTTGAGGTGTCTAGTTTCCCAGATGGGGTCACTTTTGGGGGATTTTCACTGTTTTGGCACCGCAAGAGCCCTTCAAACCTGACATGGTGCCTAAAATATATTCTAACAAAAATAAGGCCCCAAAATCCACTAGGTGCTCCTTTGCTTCTGAGGCCGGTGCTTCAGGCCAGTAGCACACTAGGACCACATGTGGGATATTTCCTAAAACTGCTGAAACTGGGCAACCAATATTGAGTTGCATTTCTCTGGTAAAACCTTCTGTGTTATAAAAAAAATTGTATTAAAAATTTATTTCTGCAAAAAAATATGAAATTTGTAAATTTCACCTCTACTTTGCGTTAATTCCTGTGAAATGTGTAAAGGGTTAAGACATTTTCTAAATGCTGTTTTGAATACTTTGAGGGGTGAAGTTTTTAAAATGGGGTGACTTTTTGGGGGTTTCTAATATATAAGGCCCTCAAAACCACTTCACAACTGAACTGGCCCCTGTAAAAATAGCCTTTTGAAATTTTCTTGAAAATGTGAGAAATTGCTGCTAAAGTTCTAAGCCTTGTGAGGTCATAGAAAAATAAAAGGATGTTCAAAAAACGATGCCAATCTAAAGTAGACATATGGGGATGTTAATTAGCAACAATTTTGTGTGGTATTACTGCCTGTCTTACAAGCAGATACATTTAAATTGAGAAAAATGCTAATTTTTGCAATTTTTCACTATATTTTCGTGTTTTTCACAATTAAATACTGAATGTATCGACCAAATTTTACCACTATCTTAAAGTCCAATGTGTCACGAGAAAACAATCTCAGAATCGCCCGGATAGGTGAAAGCATTTCGACGTTATTACCACATAAAGTGAAACATGTCAGATTTGAAAAATGAGGCTCTGTCAGGAAGGTCAAAAGTGGCTAAAGAGGGAAGGGGTTAACCTACCTAGGAGGGAGGGCGGAGAGAAGACAAGGAAGGTGAATGAGCTGTTCCAATGTGAAATGCCGGAAACACAGAAACACAGACGACACAAAACAAGAGGTGGCAATGTATTAATTAATTGCATTTAATAAATTAGCTCATTATCACACATGACTGTACAAATGCATTGTCCAACAGGTGTTGAAATAATGGGATTAAAAGGGGAGATCCCATCCGAAAGACAAAAACAATGGCAAACACAAAAAGCACTTTTGGAATCTGATTTTAGTAAACACATAAGGAAAGGGTGCACCGGTCCTGGAAATACTGCAATACCAGGTCAATGCGTGGAGTGGACAGAGCAAGCTCTATTTCCATCTCCCTGTTCTAAAAATCCATTTAATATATGGTCCCCAGATAGGGGACGTATCAGATATTAAACTGATAAGAACAGATACTACACTTGATCTTAGCCAAAAGGCCGAGAAGCGATAACCCGAACGGGCCGCGCGTTGACCGAGCCTGCCCAATACTGCTGTTCACCCCTTGCAGCGATTCAGCCTACTCCTAGGCAATTCCATGGGGCCCTGCAGGCTCACACACACTCACAGCTACTAAGCGGGAGGTGAATAAAGGCCGGAGAGGAAGCAAGACAGGATTTGCTTCTTTTGCTTGCACCACAATGCAGTGCTGAAAGAGGAGGAATCGACATAAAAACGCCTTCCTGGCAACGCCCAAATGCCCTCCTGCCGTGCAAACACTGGCAGCAGCAGCAGCAGCAGCAGCAGCAGTAAGTGCATGCCCACTGCCACCCCTTCTCCTTTCACACCTTGTATCAGCTTTAATCCAGTCCAATTGAAGGACTTTTACCAACTCCATCCATGAAAACAACCACCCTTTATCGAGACTATTGTTCTGAAGATGAATAGATAGTGTAGGGTGTGCACCGACTCTTTAAGTCCAGCTACAAAGGGGGGTCTCCTAATAGGGGAGGCTCGTCTCAAACTGGTGAAAAAATCCTTTTACTCCCCTTTCCCAGAGCACGGACACACTTAGGTTAAGAAATGAAGAAAATAATGATAAAAGGGGGGACTGTGAAGGATGGAGTGGACAGAAGTTAATGTTTATAATAATTTTCTTTCTTTAATAAAATATAGACTATAGAGTTGTGTACATAATTGTGATGAAGCAATAGTAATAGGATTAGATAAGTATACGTGGCAAGATGGCCCCTGAACAGGGACTACGCACTAATAAAATAACAAGTCACTTCCTGGTATGAACGAACTATGAACTAGGAAGACATATCTAAAGGACCAGATAAGGGTGAACCTATCCATGGATGACACAAGTATCAAGAGGCTTACAGTGATACGTGCTTTTATAAAAGTGTGATAACATGTACCCACCCCCAGGAGAAAGGGGATATATAGAACAAATGTGTCTAATAAATAAATCAGTGACGCCTGATGCTGAGTGAGGAGCTTTGTACCAGACTCTGTGTGGTGTGATTCCTTTCGTACGAACTCAGCGTATTATCCCTGCCGGTTGAGACTGATTAGTACCCGAACATTTTGGCGCCCAACGTGGGGCCACACTCGAGGGATAAGCCGTGTCCGTGATCGACGACCCCCAGACGCCTCAACATTGAATCGCCAGCCACTCTCCCAGGAAGTCTGATCAGCTTCAAATAAAACACGGTAAGGTTAAGTTCATGTTTATGAATATTGGCTCTTATCCGTGTGGGAGAGTGAGCAGGTGATAAGATACCGAGGTATTTGGAGTCGATCCCGGCCACACTCTCAGCGACAGAGAGTTAACCCGCTGTGTGGTTCCAAGAATCATAGTATAGATAGTCGCGTCTCGCCGGCATAGGTGATAAGTATAAGTGTAATAATTTAATTCGTCGCGGGGTATAGGTTGATACCATTAAGTCGACAGAGACAAATAGTCGCAGGGTATAGTTGATACCATTAAGACGACATGTGTAGGTGTAATAATTTAATTTAATTGGTCGCAGGGTATAGGTTGATACCATTAAGACGACAGAGACAGACAGTCAGTTATAATTGTGTTTAAAAAAAAAAAAAAAAAATATAAAAAAAAATTGTGTTTTGTGTTCAGAAACATCGAGAATAAGGTTTCATTCTCAGGACGGTGTTAAATATAGAACAGTATGTTTAATGTGTTTAAAAAAAAAAAAAGAGACAGGCAAGAAGAATGTAGAAAATAGTGAGAAAGTTATGCACATATGTGGCATATTTATAGATGGAAGAATGGGCTGCAGCTCTTAGGGAAAACAAGGGAAGATTAAGTGACGAAGGAAAGTTAGATGAAGCATTAGCTTGGCAAAGAACAGCCATAGCCATAACTAAAGACAAGTTTACTGAGCAAGAAATACGAGACAGAAAGGGTAAAATCATCAAATATGTGTATTACAAAGAACGTGTCCAGCCACCGCCCTATAATGGCGACGGTGGAATTCTAACTTCGTGGGAGTGTCCCAGTTGTGGTTAACAGAACCCGCCCCAAGTTGAATATTGTGTATCATGTCACTTTCCACGCCCCGATCCTCCCATATATGCCACGCCTTCGGCACCACTCCCCGCCCCAGGAGGCCATCTTGGTACACCTAAACCTGTTGTTCCGTTATATCCGGTACTCACACAAGAAGGTGGATTTTATAAGCCCCCTCCGTAGGATGTGGCCACGCCCGGCCCAACCAAATCAGTATGAAATAATCACCTTGTTAATTTTGTCATTTGTAGTGTTTTTTCTATTTACAGAAGTTCCAGTCTAGTTCACTGATGAAACAACACGTCATCATAATATAGAGATGGTGGCCGTCATATTGTACTGTTAAACATTAACGTAGATAATTCCTATACAATGGTGTGATAAATGATTGCAGATACGTATGTTGTTTTGCCGGCATTGAAAGTGTTAAGATTGTGAGAAGCTGTGAGAAGTTGCAAGCTGTGAGTGCGTGACCTCCCTCCCTCCCCTGTAGTGTGCTGTGTTTGGGAGGAGGAGGAGGGGGGCTGACTGGGTGCAGTCTGCAGGGCTGATGAGACAGAGGGATCTCAATATGCACTGCTGAGAGATATATATATCAGTAATGTCTACAAACCGAAATACATTTCTTCTCTTTTGCGCAAGCGCTGTTGGTTATAAAAGTTACGATATTTATGTGTTATGATGTGATCAGATTTCATGTGTTTTGATAATTCAGATGTATTAAACTACAGATACTGTGAGACACGGGGGTTTGAAAATGTATGTGCCCCCCACCGTTCCCTATTTTTATATACTGTTTATTGGTTTGCAGTAATTAATGTTATCAGAGATAATATTTTCTGTTTTATTGAATAACTAACTACAATTGTTTTGTTTTTGATTTCACACATGAGTTATGTCATTGTAAAGATAACATGTTTGTCAGGAAAAAGTCATTTTTGTTTCAGGCTGTTGTACATTACAGGGGGTTAAATTAGTGTTATGTTGAGATGTTGTTTTGAACTCTGCTACATCACTCTCGCAGAGTCCACAAAGGGGGGAAGGGTGAAGGAACTGATCAGGTACAATTTTGGTTTATGTGTAAGAGACCATCCCCCTCCAGCAAAGTTACACAGGAGGCGATGTGACGTCACTCACACGAGTTTTTATGGATTTAGATGAGGGAGAAGGCAAAACAAAACTTGTCTGGACATTGTTATTTTGATGTAAAGTTTTTGGGAATGTTTTATTTTTATTTGTTTTTGTATTAATCAAGTATTTGCAGAACCTGATAAAAGTGAGATTCTCAAAGTATTCTGGATTATCAGCTGAATGAGGAGGAGTTGTGTTTGGTAGCGGCTTGTGACACCAATCCATGGAGTACCTCTACGCAAGCATATACTTTGTACTGTACTGAACAAAATGGACATGACACTGCGGTTCTCACACAAAGTCATGGACCACAGCAGAGCCCGATAGTATATTATTCAGCTAGACTAGACCCTGTGGCCCGAGGTTCCCCATCATGTGTGAGAGCTATCATTGCTGTAAATTCAATGTTAAACAAGGCCTCAGATTTGGTCCTGGCATTTCCACCACATGATATATATATTACTGCTATTCTAACTCAAGTACAACCTAAGCATTTGTCCACTGCAAGACATTTGAGATTAATCTGTGCGCTTCTTCTTCCTGAGCAGGTTACTTTACACCGCTGTACTACATTGAACCCAGCTACCTTACTGCCTTTGGAGCAAGGGGGGAGAAGACGTAGGTAAAGTATGGTCACAATTTTTGTCTGAAACTGATGAACATGATTGTATTGCCCTTATGGCCCAGGAAACAGTGGGCTTTGCACATGTGAAAGATACCCCACTCCAAAACCCAGACCTAATACTCTTTGTGGATGGTTCAAGGTATTGTGTAGAAGGATCTTTTCTTACAGGATATGCAGTAACCACCGAAGATGTAGTCCTAGAAGCAGCCTCCTTACCAGCGTCCCGCTCAGCACAAGAAGCGGAGCTTAAGGCCCTGGCAGCAGCATGCCAACATGCAGAAGGAAAGACAGCAAATATATACACTGACTCTCGAAGTAGCAGTAGTAAACATTAAAAGCTCACACCAAGGTGAGTTCACCAGAGACAAAAGGAAATGCTTTGGCAGACCAAGCCGCAAAAGCAAGCAGCACAGAAGCTACCCGTGTTAGCAGCCGTATGTCAGATAAAAGATCCAGAGGAAACAAGACCAGCTGTAAGCCCGAAACTACGGCAAAAACTTCAAGGACCAGCAGCAAAAGAAGAAAAAGACAAGTGGACGGCCCAAGGAGCAACGCTACGGAAAGATGGCCTCTGGCAATGCCAGAATAAACTGTGCCTGCCTAAGACAATGTTCCCAATGATGGCCCAGATAACACATGGAGAGACACACCAATAAAAAACGGCAATGATGGACTTGGTAAACAAGGTGTGGTATGCCCCAGGGTTTAGTGTGATGGCCAGCAGTTTTACACAAGGATGCATGATCTGTGCAACACATAATATTGGAAGAACTGTAAAAGTACCACAGAAGCACACACCCAGACCTATATATCCGTTCCAGAGACTGCAGATAGACTATATTCAACTACCCAAAGTTGGTACCTAGGAGTATGTGCTTGTTTGTATTGATCTCTTTTCAGGATGGCCAGAAGCTTTTCCAGTAACCAAAGCTACAGCCGTAGCCACAGCAAAGAAACTGATCAACGAGGTGGTGTGCAGATATGGAGTTCCAGAGATGATCGAGAGCGACAGAGGAACTCATTTTACGGGTGAAATCATGAACCATGTGTTGTCAGCTCTAGGCATAAGTCAAGCCCTACATACACCATACCATCCACAGAGCAGTGGGAAGGTTGAGAGATTAAATGGGACTCTCAAATTGAAAATCCAAAAAGCAATGGTAGAAAACGGGAAACCATGGACCGAGTGTCTACCATTAGCCTTGTTCTCAGTAAGATACACGCCCACAAAAAGAACAGGTCTCAGCCCATATGAGATCTTATTTGGGTCGGCTCCCAGATTAGGATGTTATTTTCCACAGGTGCTCCAAATGCAGTATGGTAGACTAACAGATTATGTATCAACGCTTGACAAACAATTGACCAAGGTGCATGCACAAGTATTTGCTTCCATTCCAGGTCCTGATTCAGTTGACGTATGAGCTAGAACCAGCAGATTGGGTCGTTGTTAAAAGACACGTGAGGAAAAGTCTAGACCCAAGATTTGATGGTCCTTTTCAAGTCCTACTCGTTACAAGCACCTCAGTGAAGCTCGAAGGAAAGGCAAGCTGGATTCACGCCAGTCATTGTAAAAAGGTTCTTCAGCCAGAAGAATGAAGATCTTTGCGGTTGTTGCGGCGGTTGTTGCGTGTGCTCTTATACAAAAAGGCAGAACTGCTACTCCTGTACACGTAATCAGTACAGAATCACTGGAACAGTTCAGGACAGGGTGGGCGAATGCCACAGTGGATAGAAAGCAGGGTAACTACACCTGTAAGGCCAATGCCCCGTGTTATACTACAAATGTGACTACAACCGAAGGGACTTGGAAAAAAGGGCCACATGGAGGGACTGTGTACCTTCACATAGACAAAACAGCCAACATTAGCATACAAGAAGAGACTGGGACTGTGGTTTTGTTGTTATGAACCAGATTTACAGTATCGACAGAAATATACAACCAGTAAAAATAGAAACGAAATGATAAATAAGACTTATGAAAGATTCAACAAGGAGAGGCTCAACTCTACGATTGTAATAAAAGAGACTGATGGGATGATATTATGTATGAATAATAGCCAAATAAGAAATAGAAGATATTTTGTATTCTTGATAACAATTTTAAGAGATATTTAGGAGTATGGAATGGTATACAGTTAGAAACCCAAGAGACCATCTCTCAAAATAGTCACATATTTACAAGGGAAAAAAAGAGATCTGAAAGGAAGTTTTGACCCCCATGTGTATATAGATGCTATAGGAGTCCCAAGGGGGGTCCCAGATGAATTCAAGGCCCGGGATCAGGTAGCAGCTTGATTTGAATCATTAATCCCTATGATCACAGCTAACAAAAATGTAGATTGGATAAATTATATCTATTACAACCAGCAACGGTTTGTTAACTATACTAGGGACGCTTTACAAGGTCTAGCTGACCAGTTAGGACCCACATCTACTATGACTTTCCAGAATCGTATGGCCCTTGATATGATACTAGCAGAAAAAGGAGGCGTTTGTGCCATGATAGGTACTACCTGTTGTACTTTTATTCCAGATAACACAGGACCAAACGGCAAAGTAACCATGGCAATCAAACAGATTGTTTCTTTATCCGAGGAATTAAAACGAAATTCAGGTTTCACAGACCCATGGGATCAGTATTTCTCATGGTTAACCGGATGGCAGAAAATTCTGGCCCAAATTGGGATTGTAATCTTAATTTTTCTAGTGCTTTTCGCAGTTATTGCTTGTTGTGTATTACCATGTATAAAGAAATTAATGACTAAAACTATAACTGAAGTAACTCCCACTTTTATGTTTTCTTCAGAAATTGAAGGACTTTTACCAACTCCATCCATGAAAACAACCACCCTTTATCGAGACTATTGTTCTGAAGATGAATAGATAGTGTAGGGTGTGCACCGACTCTTTAAGTCCAGCTACAAAGGGGGGTCTCCTAATAGGGGAGGCTCGTCTCAAACTGGTGAAAAAATCCTTTTACTCCCCTTTCCCAGAGCACGGACACACTTAGGTTAAGAAATGAAGAAAATAATGATAAAAGGGGGGACTGTGAAGGATGGAGTGGACAGAAGTTAATGTTTATAATAATTTTCTTTCTTTAATAAAATATAGACTATAGAGTTGTGTACATAATTGTGATGAAGCAATAGTAATAGGATTAGATAAGTATACGTGGCAAGATGGCCCCTGAACAGGGACTACGCACTAATAAAATAACAAGTCACTTCCTGGTATGAACGAACTATGAACTAGGAAGACATATCTAAAGGACCAGATAAGGGTGAACCTATCCATGGATGACACAAGTATCAAGAGGCTTACAGTGATACGTGCTTTTATAAAAGTGTGATAACATGTACCCACCCCCAGGAGAAAGGGGATATATAGAACAAATGTGTCTAATAAATAAATCAGTGACGCCTGATGCTGAGTGAGGAGCTTTGTACCAGACTCTGTGTGGTGTGATTCCTTTCGTACGAACTCAGCGTATTATCCCTGCCGGTTGAGACTGATTAGTACCCGAACACTGCCACCCCTTCTCCTTTCACACCTTGTATCAGCTTTAATCCAGTCCAGTGCTGCCTGCTGAGCAGCACTGACCAACACTGCCTGGGCCCAGGCTTTTATCTCTGAGGCCCCATTATGATGTCAGAAAGCTGGCTCTGGCTCCTGAGGTCTCCACTATGACACGTGCAAAGTTCCGTCTGAACTTTATATAAGACGGTGCGGCTCAGTCAGTCACTCAGTGTTGCCTGAGAGGGCAACACTGCAACAGCCGGCCCCCAGGCTGTCTTTTTTTTGCACAGCTAGTTGCCTCCAGGAGGCCACAAGAGGGAGACAAGGGACTGCAAAATGGAAAATAGGCATCCACCAACTTTACAGACAACTTGTTCTCCTTGCTCCTACACCCTCCATCCTTGCACAGTTTGTTATTCTTCCAGGTAACATAGTAACAAATCCAAATTGCTGCTCTCTTTGTAGGCAAGCAAGGGTTTGTTGCAACTGCAATTCTTACTTCTTCTTGAAATGTAGGGACCACAGTACATTCCATCACATCCATCTAGTGTACACAGGTAGGTCCATTGTGACGGGCGGGCGGGCGGGCTGGCTGCTTTAATGGCTGTTTGCTGTTCCCCTACTCCACTCCACTATTTGACTATGGTGCTGCATCAATCAGTGGCTGGCTCAGGTGCAGCTCTTTAACCTACCTAGGAGGGAGGGCGGAGAGAAGACAAGGAAGGTGAATGAGCTGTTCCAATGTGAAATGCCGGAAACACAGAAACACAGACGACACAAAACAAGAGGTGGCAATGTATTAATTAATTGCATTTAATAAATTAGCTCATTATCACACATGACTGTACAAATGCATTGTCCAACAGGTGTTGAAATAATGGGATTAAAAGGGGAGATCCCATCCGAAAGACAAAAACAATGGCAAACACAAAAAGCACTTTTGGAATCTGATTTTAGTAAACACATAAGGAAAGGGTGCACCGGTCCTGGAAATACTGCAATACCAGGTCAATGCGTGGAGTGGACAGAGCAAGCTCTATTTCCATCTCCCTGTTCTAAAAATCCATTTAATATATGGTCCCCAGATAGGGGACGTATCAGATATTAAACTGATAAGAACAGATACTACACTTGATCTTAGCCAAAAGGCCGAGAAGCGATAACCCGAACGGGCCGCGCGTTGACCGAGCCTGCCCAATACTGCTGTTCACCCCTTGCAGCGATTCAGCCTACTCCTAGGCAATTCCATGGGGCCCTGCAGGCTCACACACACTCACAGCTACTAAGCGGGAGGTGAATAAAGGCCGGAGAGGAAGCAAGACAGGATTTGCTTCTTTTGCTTGCACCACAATGCAGTGCTGAAAGAGGAGGAATCGACATAAAAACGCCTTCCTGGCAACGCCCAAATGCCCTCCTGCCGTGCAAACACTGGCAGCAGCAGCAGCAGCAGCAGTAAGTGCATGCCCACTGCCACCCCTTCTCCTTTCACACCTTGTATCAGCTTTAATCCAGTCCAGTGCTGCCTGCTGAGCAGCACTGACCAACACTGCCTGGGCCCAGGCTTTTATCTCTGAGGCCCCATTATGATGTCAGAAAGCTGGCTCTGGCTCCTGAGGTCTCCACTATGACACGTGCAAAGTTCCGTCTGAACTTTATATAAGACGGTGCGGCTCAGTCAGTCACTCAGTGTTGCCTGAGAGGGCAACACTGCAACAGCCGGCCCCCAGGCTGTCTTTTTTTTGCACAGCTAGTTGCCTCCAGGAGGCCACAAGAGGGAGACAAGGGACTGCAAAATGGAAAATAGGCATCCACCAACTTTACAGACAACTTGTTCTCCTTGCTCCTACAACCTCCATCCTTGCACAGTTTGTTATTCTTCCAGGTAACATAGTAACAAATCCAAATTGCTGCTCTCTTTGTAGGCAAGCAAGGGTTTGTTGCAACTGCAATTCTTACTTCTTCTTGAAATGTAGGGACCACAGTACATTCCATCACATCCATCTAGTGTACACAGGTAGGTCCATTGTGACGGGCGGGCGGGCGGGCGGGCTGGCTGCTTTAATGGCTGTTTGCTGTTCCCCTACTCCACTCCACTATTTGACTATGGTGCTGCATCAATCAGTGGCTGGCTCAGGTGCAGCTCTTTAACCTACCTAGGAGGGAGGGCGGAGAGAAGACAAGGAAGGTGAATGAGCTGTTCCAATGTGAAATGCCGGAAACACAGAAACACAGACGACACAAAACAAGAGGTGGCAATGTATTAATTAATTGCATTTAATAAATTAGCTCATTATCACACATGACTGTACAAATGCATTGTCCAACAGGTGTTGAAATAATGGGATTAAAAGGGGAGATCCCATCCGAAAGACAAAAACAATGGCAAACACAAAAAGCACTTTTGGAATCTGATTTTAGTAAACACATAAGGAAAGGGTGCACCGGTCCTGGAAATACTGCAATACCAGGTCAATGCGTGGAATGGACAGAGCAAGCTCTATTTCCATCTCCCTGTTCTAAAAATCCATTTAATATATGGTCCCCAGATAGGGGACGTATCAGATATTAAACTGATAAGAACAGATACTACACTTGATCTTAGCCAAAAGGCCGAGAAGCGATAACCCGAACGTGCCGCGCGTTTTGCTTCTTTTGCTTGCACCACAATGCAGTGCTGAAAGAGGAGGAATCGACATAAAAACGCCTTCCTGGCAACGCCCAAATGCCCTCCTGCCGTGCAAACACTGGCAGCAGCAGCAGCAGCAGCAGCAGCAGTAAGTGCATGCCCACTGCCACCCCTTCTCCTTTCACACCTTGTATCAGCTTTAATCCAGTCCAGTGCTGCCTGCTGAGCAGCACTGACCAACACTGCCTGGGCCCAGGCTTTTATCTCTGAGGCCCCATTATGATGTCAGAAAGCTGGCTCTGGCTCCTGAGGTCTCCACTATGACACGTGCAAAGTTCCGTCTGAACTTTATATAAGACGGTGCGGCTCAGTCAGTCACTCAGTGTTGCCTGAGAGGGCAACACTGCAACAGCCGGCCCCCAGGCTGTCTTTTTTTTGCACAGCTAGTTGCCTCCAGGAGGCCACAAGAGGGAGACAAGGGACTGCAAAATGGAAAATAGGCATCCACCAACTTTACAGACAACTTGTTCTCCTTGCTCCTACAACCTCCATCCTTGCACAGTTTGTTATTCTTCCAGGTAACATAGTAACAAATCCAAATTGCTGCTCTCTTTGTAGGCAAGGATGGGTTTGTTGCAACTGCAATTCTTACTTCTTCTTGAAATGTAGGGACCACAGTACATTCCATCACATCCATCTAGTGTACACAGGTAGGTCCATTGTGACGGGCGGGCGGGCGGGCTGGCTGCTTTAATGGCTGTTTGCTGTTCCCCTACTCCACTCCACTATTTGACTATGGTGCTGCATCAATCAGTGGCTGGCTCAGGTGCAGCTCTTTAACCTACCTAGGAGGGAGGGCGGAGAGAAGACAAGGAAGGTGAATGAGCTGTTCCAATGTGAAATGCCGGAAACACAGAAACACAGACGACACAAAACAAGAGGTGGCAATGTATTAATTAATTGCATTTAATAAATTAGCTCATTATCACACATGACTGTACAAATGCATTGTCCAACAGGTGTTGAAATAATGGGATTAAAAGGGGAGATCCCATCCGAAAGACAAAAACAATGGCAAACACAAAAAGCACTTTTGGAATCTGATTTTAGTAAACACATAAGGAAAGGGTGCACCGGTCCTGGAAATACTGCAATACCAGGTCAATGCGTGGAGTGGACAGAGCAAGCTCTATTTCCATCTCCCTGTTCTAAAAATCCATTTAATATATGGTCCCCAGATAGGGGACGTATCAGATATTAAACTGATAAGAACAGATACTACACTTGATCTTAGCCAAAAGGCCGAGAAGCGATAACCCGAACGTGCCGCGCGTTTTGCTTCTTTTGCTTGCACCACAATGCAGTGCTGAAAGAGGAGGAATCGACATAAAAACGCCTTCCTGGCAACGCCCAAATGCCCTCCTGCCGTGCAAACACTGGCAGCAGCAGCAGCAGTAAGTGCATGCCCACTGCCACCCCTTCTCCTTTCACACCTTGTATCAGCTTTAATCCAGTCCAGTGCTGCCTGCTGAGCAGCACTGACCAACACTGCCTGGGCCCAGGCTTTTATCTCTGAGGCCCCATTATGATATCAGAAAGCTGGCTCTGGCTCCTGAGGTCTCCACTATGACACGTGCAAAGTTCCGTCTGAACTTTATATAAGACGGTGCGGCTCAGTCAGTCACTCAGTGTTGCCTGAGAGGGCAACACTGCAACAGCCGGCCCCCAGGCTGTCTTTTTTTTGCACAGCTATTTGCCTCCAGGAGGCCACAAGAGGGAGACAAGGGACTGCAAAATGGAAAATAGGCATCCACCAACTTTACAGACAACTTGTTCTCCTTGCTCCTACAACCTCCATCCTTGCACAGTTTGTTATTCTTCCAGGTAACATAGTAACAAATCCAAATTGCTGCTCTCTTTGTAGGCAAGCAAGGGTTTGTTGCAACTGCAATTCTTACTTCTTCTTGAAATGTAGGGACCACAGTACGTTCCATCACATCCATCTAGTGTACACAGGTAGGTCCATTGTGACGGGCGGGCTGGCTGCTTTAATGGCTGTTTGCTGTTCCCCTACTCCACTCCACTATTTGACTATGGTGCTGCATCAATCAGTGGCTGGCTCAGGTGCAGCTCTTTAACCCCTTCCCGACATTTGACGTACATGTACGTCATGGAAAGCATTGACTTCCCGCAAAATGCCGTACATGTACGTCAAATGTTTGGCACCGGCTCAGAAACTGAGTCGGTGCCATCATCACCGGATCTCAGCTGTATCTTACAGCTGACATCCGACTGTAACGGCGGGGACCGAAATTAGCTTCGATCCCCGCCATTAACCCCTTAAGTGCAGCGCTCAAACGCGATCGCTGCACTTAAGGTGTTTGCAGCTCATCGGAGCCCCAGCAATGAAATTGCCGGGGTTCCGGTGGCTGCAATGGCAACCGGAGGCCTAATACTTGCCTCCCGGTCTGCCTAGCACCGAAGCCGGTCAAGATCCGCCCGGCGGCGGAGCCTGATCGGCTTCCGTAGCTACCGGCAAGATGGCGCCGGGTCAGGAGCTGATCCGGCGTCATCAGCGGTGGATGTCAGCTGTACTGTACAGCTGACATCCACCTGTAACGGCAGGAACCGGAGCTAGCTCCGATCCCTGCCATTAACCCCTTCGATGCAGCAATCGAAAGCGATTGCTGCATCGTAGCGGTTACTAGCAGATCGCCAGCCCTGACAGGCAATCGGGACTGGCGACTGCTGTTATGGCAACAGGAGACACAATGGTCTCCTGCTCTGCCATTACGGAAGCCTATTAGGCCCCGCCGGGAGGCGAAGCCTAATCGGCTTGCTGTCAGTGAATGACTGACAGATCTAATACATTGCACTACATAGGTAGTGCAATGTATTAGAAAAAAAAATATCTGACCGTTGGACCTTCAAGTCCCCTAGTGGGACTTGAAGAAAAGTGTAAAAAAAGTATAAAAAAGTGTAAAAAAAAGTGCAAAAAATAGAAGTTTGAAAACAATAAAAGTTTCAAGTAATCAAATAAAACACAATCCCCCTTTTACTCTTATCAAGTCCTTTATTATTGAAAAATAATAATAAACCATATGTATTTGCTATCGCCACGACCGTAACGACCTGAGGTATCAAAATATTGTATTATTTATTGCACGCGGTGAACAGCGTAAAAAAAACGTAAAAAACGTTACCAGAGTTTCTGTTTTTTAGTCACTTTGCCCTACAAATATTAGAATAAAAAGTGATCAAAAAGTCGCACGTATCCAAAAATGGTACCTATAAAAACTATAGCTCGTCCCGCAAAAAACAAGCCCTCATACACCTCCGTCGACAAAAAAATTAAAACTTTATGGTTCTCACAACTTTGCGACAGAAAAAAAATACATTCTTTTTACAAAAGTAATTTTATTGTGAAAAAAGTTGTAAAACATAAAAAAATGCTATAAATTAGGTATCGCCGGAATCGTACTGACCCGCAGAATAAAGTTAACATGTAATTTATAACGCATGGTGAACGCTGTATAAAAAAACCGAAAAAAGCTGTGCCAGAATTGCATTTTTTTGTTTACCTGGCATCCCAAAAAATAGGATAAAAGGTGATCAAAAAGTCATATGTACCCCAAAATGGTACCAATAATAACTACAGCTCGTCCCGCAACAAACCAGCCCTCATACCGCTACGTCTATGAAAAATAAAATTAGTTATGGCTCCAATAAGTCAGGAAATAAAAAAATATGCAGTTGTGCCCGAGGGGAACATTTCTTCTGTTTGAAGAGGCGATTTATCAAGGACCTAAAATTAGGGAACCAGGAAAGGGAGGGCCCAAACATATCCGCTGGAAGCGACGGTGCCCGTATTATACCAGGACAACACTTTCCCAGCAAAATTCCCCAAACTGCAAAGGTGCAGAGTGTGGACCAAAAGCGGGATAAGAAATTACACCATTTATCAGTGCGACATTGGCCTGTGCGGAAAGGATTGCTTCACAGCGTAACACACATCTATGGATTATTAATTTTTTTTCATACCACCTGACTATGCCCCTTATATACTCCGCCCGGCTTACATGTACCCCCACATTATAAAACACCAGCAATACTCAAACAAATATAGTACCAAGCAAAATCCGCTCTCCAAAAGCCAAATGGTGCTCCCTCGGCTCTGAACCCTACAGCGTGCCCAAACAGCAGTTTCCTTCAACATATATGGCATCGTCATACCCGGGAGAACCCTTTTAACAATTTTTGGGGTGTGTGTCTCCAGTGTCATAAGCTGGGCACGACATATTTGCCACTGAATGGCATATCTAGGGAAAAATATAAATTTTTAATTTGCACCATCCGCAGTGCATTCATTTATGGAAAAGACCTGTGGGGTGAAAATGCTCACTACACCTCTTAATAAATGCCTTGAGGGGTGCAGTTTCCATAATGGGGTCACTTCTCAGGGGTTTCTTTTTATTATTTCACATCTGAGCCTCTGCAGTTGTGAACCAATACTTTGCAAATCGCCAAATTAGGCCTCCACTCCGCATGGTACTCTTCACTCCTGAGCCCTGTCATATGTCCAGGCAAAAGATTAGGGCCACATGTAGGGTGTTTCTAAAACCGGGAAACACCGCATAATAATTAGAGGGCTGTCTTGTTATGGTGGCACAAGCCGGGCACCACATATTGGCATATCTATGGAAGAAAATCCCATTTTCACTCTGCAACATCGAGTGAACACTAATTTCTACAAAACACCTGCAGGGTTAAAATGCTTACTACACCCCTTGGTAAATGCATTGAGGGGTGTCGTTTCCAAAATGGGGTCACTTCTGGGGGGTTTCCACTGTTTTGGGCCCACAGGCGCCCAGAAACCAATCCAGCAACATCTGCACTCCAAATGGCGGTCCTTTCCTTCTGAGCCCTGCCGTTTGCCCAAACAGCAGTTTATGACCACATATGGGGTATTGCCGTACTCGGGAGAAATTGCTTTACAAATTTTGGGTTCTTTTTTTCCTTTATTTGTTGAGAAAATGAAAAAATTTGCGCTAAAGCTACGTCTTATTGAAGAAAAAGGACTGTTTTTATTTTCACTGCCTAATTCTAATAAATTCTATGAAACGTCTGTGGGGTCAAAATGCTCACTACACCCCTAGATGAATTCCTCAAGAGGTGTAGTTTCCTAAATGGAGTCCCTTTTTGGGCGTTTTCATTGTTTTGTCCCCTCAGGGGCTTTGCAAATGTGACCTGGCCTCCGCAAACCATTCCTGCTAAATGTGATCTCAAAAAGCCAAATAGTGCTGTTTCCCTTCTAAGCCCTGCCGTGTGTCCAAACAGCCGTTTATTACCACATGTGGGGTATTGTTTTACTCGGGAGAAATTGCTTTACAAATTTTGTGGTGCTTTTTCTCCTTCAGTCCTTCTGGAAATGAGAAAAAATTAGCTAAACCTAGATTTTTTTTGAAAAAATGTAGATTATTATTTTCAGGGCCTACTTCCAATATTTTCTGCAAAAAAACTGTGGGGTCAAATCGCTCACTATACCCCTAGATAATTTCCTCAATGGGTGTAGTTTCCGAAATGGGGTCACTTGTGGGGGGTTTCCACTGTTTTGTCCCCTCAGGGGCTTCGTAAATGTGACATGGCCTCCGCAAACCATTCCTGCTAAATGTGGACTCCAAAAGCCAAATGGCGCTCTTTCCCTTCTAAGCCCTGCCGTGTGTCCAAATATCCATTTATTACCACATGTGGGGTAGTGTTTTACTCGGGAGAAATTGCTTTACAAATTTTGCGATGCTTTTTCTCCTTTAGTCCTTGTGGAAATGAGAAAAAAAATCGCTAAACCTACATTTTCTTTGAAGAAATGTTGATTTTAATTTTCACGGCCTACTTCCAATAATTTCTGTAAAAAACCTGTGCGGTCAAAATGCTCACTACACCCCTAGATAATTTCCTTGAGGTGTCTAGTTTCCCAGATGGGGTCACTTTTGGGGGATTTTCACTGTTTTGGCACCGCAAGAGCCCTTCAAACCTGACATGGTGCCTAAAATATATTCTAACAAAAATAAGGCCCCAAAATCCACTAGGTGCTCCTTTGCTTCTGAGGCCGGTGCTTCAGGCCAGTAGCACACTAGGACCACATGTGGGATATTTCCTAAAACTGCTGAAACTGGGCAACCAATATTGAGTTGCATTTCTCTGGTAAAACCTTCTGTGTTATAAAAAAAATTGTATTAAAAATTTATTTCTGCAAAAAAATATGAAATTTGTAAATTTCACCTCTACTTTGCGTTAATTCCTGTGAAATGTGTAAAGGGTTAAGACATTTTCTAAATGCTGTTTTGAATACTTTGAGGGGTGAAGTTTTTAAAATGGGGTGACTTTTTGGGGGTTTCTAATATATAAGGCCCTCAAAACCACTTCACAACTGAACTGGCCCCTGTAAAAATAGCCTTTTGAAATTTTCTTGAAAATGTGAGAAATTGCTGCTAAAGTTCTAAGCCTTGTGAGGTCATAGAAAAATAAAAGGATGTTCAAAAAACGATGCCAATCTAAAGTAGACATATGGGGATGTTAATTAGCAACAATTTTGTGTGGTATTACTGCCTGTCTTACAAGCAGATACATTTAAATTGAGAAAAATGCTAATTTTTGCAATTTTTCACTATATTTTCGTGTTTTTCACAATTAAATACTGAATGTATCGACCAAATTTTACCACTATCTTAAAGTCCAATGTGTCACGAGAAAACAATCTCAGAATCGCCCGGATAGGTGAAAGCATTTCGACGTTATTACCACATAAAGTGAAACATGTCAGATTTGAAAAATGAGGCTCTGTCAGGAAGGTCAAAAGTGGCTAAAGAGGGAAGGGGTTAACCTACCTAGGAGGGAGGGCGGAGAGAAGACAAGGAAGGTGAATGAGCTGTTCCAATGTGAAATGCCGGAAACACAGAAACACAGACGACACAAAACAAGAGGTGGCAATGTATTAATTAATTGCATTTAATAAATTAGCTCATTATCACACATGACTGTACAAATGCATTGTCCAACAGGTGTTGAAATAATGGGATTAAAAGGGGAGATCCCATCCGAAAGACAAAAACAATGGCAAACACAAAAAGCACTTTTGGAATCTGATTTTAGTAAACACATAAGGAAAGGGTGCACCGGTCCTGGAAATACTGCAATACCAGGTCAATGCGTGGAGTGGACAGAGCAAGCTCTATTTCCATCTCCCTGTTCTAAAAATCCATTTAATATATGGTCCCCAGATAGGGGACGTATCAGATATTAAACTGATAAGAACAGATACTACACTTGATCTTAGCCAAAAGGCCGAGAAGCGATAACCCGAACGTGCCGCGCGTTTTGCTTCTTTTGCTTGCACCACAATGCAGTGCTGAAAGAGGAGGAATCAACATAAAAACGCCTTCCTGGCAACGCCCAAATGCCCTCCTGCCGTGCAAACACTGGCAGCAGCAGCAGCAGCAGCAGCAGCAGTAAGTGCATGCCCACTGCCACCCCTTCTCTTTTCACACCTTGTATCAGCTTTAATCCAGTCCAGTGCTGCCTGCTGAGCAGCACTGACCAACACTGCCTGGGCCCAGGCTTTTATCTCTGAGGCCCCATTATGATGTCAGAAAGCTGGCTCTGGCTCCTGAGGTCTCCACTATGACACGTGCAAAGTTCCGTCTGAACTTTATATAAGACGGTGCGGCTCAGTCAGTCACTCAGTGTTGCCTGAGAGGGCAACACTGCAACAGCCAGCCCCCAGGCTGTCTTTTTTTTGCACAGCTAGTTGCCTCCAGGAGGCCACAAGAGGGAGACAAGGGACTGCAAAATGGAAAATAGGCATCCACCAACTTTACAGACAACTTGTTCTCCTTGCTCCTACAACCTCCATCCTTGCACAGTTTGTTATTCTTCCAGGTAACATAGTAACAAATCCAAATTGCTGCTCTCTTTGTAGGCAAGCAAGGGTTTGTTGCAACTGCAATTCTTACTTCTTCTTGAAATGTAGGGACCACAGTACATTCCATCACATCCATCTAGTGTACACAGGTAGGTCCATTGTGACGGGCGGGCTGGCTGCTTTAATGGCTGTTTGCTGTTCCCCTACTCCACTCCACTATTTGACTATGGTGCTGCATCAATCAGTGGCTGGCTCAGGTGCAGCTCTTTAACCTACCTAGGAGGGAGGGCGGAGAGAAGACAAGGAAGGTGAATGAGCTGTTCCAATGTGAAATGCCGGAAACACAGAAACACAGACGACACAAAACAAGAGGTGGCAATGTATTAATTAATTGCATTTAATAAATTAGCTCATTATCACACATGACTGTACAAATGCATTGTCCAACAGGTGTTGAAATAATGGGATTAAAAGGGGAGATCCCATCCGAAAGACAAAAACAATGGCAAACACAAAAAGCACTTTTGGAATCTGATTTTAGTAAACACATAAGGAAAGGGTGCACCGGTCCTGGAAATACTGCAATACCAGGTCAATGCGTGGAGTGGACAGAGCAAGCTCTATTTCCATCTCCCTGTTCTAAAAATCCATTTAATATATGGTCCCCAGATAGGGGACGTATCAGATAATAAACTGATAAGAACAGATACTACACTTGATCTTAGCCAAAAGGCCGAGAAGCGATAACCCGAACGTGCCGCGCGTTTTGCTTCTTTTGCTTGCACCACAATGCAGTGCTGAAAGAGGAGGAATCGACATAAAAACGCCTTCCTGGCAACGCCCAAATGCCCTCCTGCCATGCAAACACTGGCAGCAGCAGCAGCAGCAGCAGCAGTAAGTGCATGCCCACTGCCACCCCTTCTCCTTTCACACCTTGTATCAGCTTTAATCCAGTCCAGTGCTGCCTGCTGAGCAGCACTGACCAACACTGCCTGGGCCCAGGCTTTTATCTCTGAGGCCCCATTATGATGTCAGAAAGCTGGCTCTGGCTCCTGAGGTCTCCACTATGACACGTGCAAAGTTCCGTTTGAACTTTATATAAGACGGTGCGGCTCAGTCAGTCACTCAGTGTTGCCTGAGAGGGCAACACTGCAACAGCCGGCCCCCAGGCTGTCTTTTTTTTGCACAGCTAGTTGCCTCCAGGAGGCCACAAGAGGGAGACAAGGGACTGCAAAATGGAAAAAAAGCATCCACCAACTTTACAGACAACTTGTTCTCCTTGCTCCTACAACCTCCATCCTTGCACAGTTTGTTATTCTTCCAGGTAACATAGTAACAAATCCAAATTGCTGCTTTCTTTGTAGGCAAGCAAGGGTTTGTTGCAACTGCAATTCTTACTTCTTCTTGAAATGTAGGGACCACAGTACATTCCATCACATCCATCTAGTGTACACAGGTAGGTCCAATGTGACGGGCGGGCGGGCGGGCGGGCTGGCTGCTTTAATGGCTGTTTGCTGTTCCCCTACTCCACTCCACTATTTGACTATGGTGCTGCATCAATCAGTGGCTGGCTCAGGTGCAGCTCTTTAACCTACCTAGGAGGGAGGGCGGAGAGAAGACAAGGAAGGTGAATGAGCTGTTCCAATGTGAAATGCCGGAAACACAGAAACACAGACGACACAAAACAAGAGGTGGCAATGTATTAATTAATTGCATTTAATAAATTAGCTCATTATCACACATGACTGTACAAATGCATTGTCCAACAGGTGTTGAAATAATGGGATTAAAAGGGGAGATCCCATCCGAAAGACAAAAACAATGGCAAACACAAAAAGCACTTTTGGAATCTGATTTTAGTAAACACATAAGGAAAGGGTGCACCGGTCCTGGAAATACTGCAATACCAGGTCAATGCGTGGAGTGGACAGAGCAAGCTCTATTTCCATCTCCCTGTTCTAAAAATCCATTTAATATATGGTCCCCAGATAGGGGACGTATCAGATATTAAACTGATAAGAACAGATACTACACTTGATCTTAGCCAAAAGGCCGAGAAGCGATAACCCGAACGTGCCGCGCGTTTTGCTTCTTTTGCTTGCACCACAATGCAGTGCTGAAAGAGGAGGAATCGACATAAAAACGCCTTCCTGGCAACGCCCAAATGCCCTCCTGCCGTGCAAACACTGGCAGCAGCAGCAGCAGCAGCAGCAGCAGTAAGTGCATGCCCACTGCCACCCCTTCTCCTTTCACACCTTGTATCAGCTTTAATCCAGTCCAGTGCTGCCTGCTGAGCAGCACTGACCAACACTGCCTGGGCCCAGGCTTTTATCTCTGAGGCCCCATTATGATGTCAGAAAGCTGGCTCTGGCTCCTGAGGTCTCCACTATGACACGTGCAAAGTTCCGTCTGAACTTTATATAAGACGGTGCGGCTCAGTCAGTCACTCAGTGTTGCCTGAGAGGGCAACACTGCAACAGCCGGCCCCCAGGCTGTCTTTTTTTTGCACAGCTAGTTGCCTCCAGGAGGCCACAAGAGGGAGACAAGGGACTGCAAAATGGAAAATAGGCATCCACCAACTTTACAGACAACTTGTTCTCCTTGCTCCTACAACCTCCATCCTTGCACAGTTTGTTATTCTTCCAGGTAACATAGTAACAAATCCAAATTGCTGCTCTCTTTGTAGGCAAGCAAGGGTTTGTTGCAACTGCAATTCTTACTTCTTCTTGAAATGTAGGGACCACAGTACATTCCATCACATCCATCTAGTGTACACAGGTAGGTCCATTGTGACGGGCGGGCGGGCGGGCGGGCGGGCTGGCTGCTTTAATGGCTGTTTGCTGTTCCCCTACTCCACTCCACTATTTGACTATGGTGCTGCATCAATCAGTGGCTGGCTCAGGTGCAGCTCTTTAACCTACCTAGGAGGGAGGGCGGAGAGAAGACAAGGAAGGTGAATGAGCTGTTCCAATGTGAAATGCCGGAAACACAGAAACACAGACGACACAAAACAAGAGGTGTCAATGTATTAATTAATTGCATTTAATAAATTAGCTCATTATCACACATGACTGTACAAATGCATTGTCCAACAGGTGTTGAAATAATGGGATTAAAAGGGGAGATCCCATCCGAAAGACAAAAACAATGGCAAACACAAAAAGCACTTTTGGAATCTGATTTTAGTAAACACATAAGGAAAGGGTGCACCGGACCTGGAAATACTGCAATACCAGGTCAATGCGTGGAGTGGACAGAGCAAGCTCTATTTCCAACTCCCTGTTCTAAAAATCCATTTAATATATGGTCCCCAGATAGGGGACGTATCAGATATTAAACTGATAAGAACAGATACTACACTTGATCTTAGCCAAAAGGCCGAGAAGCGATAACCCGAACGTGCCGCGCGTTTTGCTTCTTTTGCTTGCACCACAATGCAGTGCTGAAAGAGGAGGAATCGACATAAAAACGCCTTCCTGGCAACGCCCAAATGCCCTCCTGCCGTGCAAACACTGGCAGCAGCAGCAGCAGCAGCAGCAGCAGTAAGTGCATGCCCACTGCCACCCCTTCTCCTTTCACACCTTGTATCAGCTTTAATCCAGTCCAGTGCTGCCTGCTGAGCAGCACTGACCAACACTGCCTGGGCCCAGGCTTTTATCTCTGAGGCCCCATTATGATGTCAGAAAGCTGGCTCTGGCTCCTGAGGTCTCCACTATGACACGTGCAAAGTTCCGTCTGAACTTTATATAAGACGGTGCGGCTCAGTCAGTCACTCAGTGTTGCCTGAGAGGGCAACACTGCAACAGCCGGCCCCCAGGCTGTCTTTTTTTTGCACAGCTAGTTGCCTCCAGGAGGCCACAAGAGGGAGACAAGGGACTGCAAAATGGAAAATAGGCATCCACCAACTTTACAGACAACTTGTTCTCCTTGCTCCTACAACCTCCATCCTTGCACAGTTTGTTATTCTTCCAGGTAACATAGTAACAAATCCAAATTGCTGCTCTCTTTGTAGGCAAGCAAGGGTTTGTTGCAACTGCAATTCTTACTTCTTCTTGAAATGTAGGGACCACAGTACATTCCATCACATCCATCTAGTGTACACAGGTAGGTCCATTGTGACGGGCGGGCGGGCGGGCGGGCTGGCTGCTTTAATGGCTGTTTGCTGTTCCCCTACTCCACTCCACTATTTGACTATGGTGCTGCATCAATCAGTGGCTGGCTCAGGTGCAGCTCTTTAACCTACCTAGGAGGGAGGGCGGAGAGAAGACAAGGAAGGTGAATGAGCTGTTCCAATGTGAAATGCCGGAAACACAGAAACACAGACGACACAAAACAAGAGGTGGCAATGTATTAATTAATTGCATTTAATAAATTAGCTCATTATCACACATGACTGTACAAATGCATTGTCCAACAGGTGTTGAAATAATGGGATTAAAAGGGGAGATCCCATCCGAAAGACAAAAACAATGGCAAACACAAAAAGCACTTTTGGAATCTGATTTTAGTAAACACATAAGGAAAGGGTGCACCGGTCCTGGAAATACTGCAATACCAGGTCAATGCGTGGAGTGGACAGAGCAAGCTCTATTTCCATCTCCCTGTTCTAAAAATCCATTTAATATATGGTCCCCAGATAGGGGACGTATCAGATATTAAACTGATAAGAACAGATACTACACTTGATCTTAGCCAAAAGGCCGAGAAGCGATAACCCGAACGTGCCGCGCGTTTTGCTTCTTTTGCTTGCACCACAATGCAGTGCTGAAAGAGGAGGAATCGACATAAAAACGCCTTCCTGGCAACGCCCAAATGCCCTCCTGCCGTGCAAACACTGGCAGCAGCAGCAGCAGCAGCAGCAGCAGCAGTAAGTGCATGCCCACTGCCACCCCTTCTCCTTTCACACCTTGTATCAGCTTTAATCCAGTCCAGTGCTGCCTGCTGAGCAGCACTGACCAACACTGCCTGGGCCCAGGCTTTTATCTCTGAGGCCCCATTATGATGTCAGAAAGCTGGCTCTGGCTCCTGAGGTCTCCACTATGACACGTGCAAAGTTCCGTCTGAACTTTATATAAGACGGTGCGGCTCAGTCAGTCACTCAGTGTTGCCTGAGAGGGCAACACTGCAACAGCCGGCCCCCAGGCTGTCTTTTTTTTGCACAGCTAGTTGCCTCCAGGAGGCCACAAGAGGGAGACAAGGGACTGCAAAATGGAAAATAGGCATCCACCAACTTTACAGACAACTTGTTCTCCTTGCTCCTACAACCTCCATCCTTGCACAGTTTGTTATTCTTCCAGGTAACATAGTAACAAATCCAAATTGCTGCTCTCTTTGTAGGCAAGGATGGGTTTGTTGCAACTGCAATTCTTACTTCTTCTTGAAATGTAGGGACCACAGTACATTCCATCACATCCATCTAGTGTACACAGGTAGGTCCATTGTGACGGGCGGGCGGGCGGGCTGGCTGCTTTAATGGCTGTTTGCTGTTCCCCTACTCCACTCCACTATTTGACTATGGTGCTGCATCAATCAGTGGCTGGCTCAGGTGCAGCTCTTTAACCTACCTAGGAGGGAGGGCGGAGAGAAGACAAGGAAGGTGAATGAGCTGTTCCAATGTGAAATGCCGGAAACACAGAAACACAGACGACACAAAACAAGAGGTGGCAATGTATTAATTAATTGCATTTAATAAATTAGCTCATTATCACACATGACTGTACAAATGCATTGTCCAACAGGTGTTGAAATAATGGGATTAAAAGGGGAGATCCCATCCGAAAGACAAAAACAATGGCAAACACAAAAAGCACTTTTGGAATCTGATTTTAGTAAACACATAAGGAAAGGGTGCACCGGTCCTGGAAATACTGCAATACCAGGTCAATGCGTGGAGTGGACAGAGCAAGCTCTATTTCCATCTCCCTGTTCTAAAAATCCATTTAATATATGGTCCCCAGATAGGGGACATATCAGATATTAAACTGATAAGAACAGATACTACACTTGATCTTAGCCAAAAGGCCGAGAAGCGATAACCCGAACGTGCCGCGCGTTTTGCTTCTTTTGCTTGCACCACAATGCAGTGCTGAAAGAGGAGGAATCGACATAAAAACGCCTTCCTGGCAACGCCCAAATGCCCTCCTGCCGTGCAAACACTGGCAGCAGCAGCAGCAGCAGCAGCAGCAGTAAGTGCATGCCCACTGCCACCCCTTCTCCTTTCACACCTTGTATCAGCTTTAATCCAGTCCAGTGCTGCCTGCTGAGCAGCACTGACCAACACTGCCTGGGCCCAGGCTTTTATCTCTGAGGCCCCATTATGATGTCAGAAAGCTGGCTCTGGCTCCTGAGGTCTCCACTATGACACGTGCAAAGTTCCGTCTGAACTTTATATAAGACGGTGCGGCTCAGTCAGTCACTCCGTGTTGCCTGAGAGGGCAACACTGCAACAGCCGGCCCCCAGGCTGTCTTTTTTTTGCACAGCTAGTTGCCTCCAGGAGGCCACAAGAGGGAGACAAGGGACTGCAAAATGGAAAATAGGCATCCACCAACTTTACAGACAACTTGTTCTCCTTGCTCCTACAACCTCCATCCTTGCACAGTTTGTTATTCTTCCAGGTAACATAGTAACAAATCCAAATTGCTGCTCTCTTTGTAGGCAAGCAAGGGTTTGTTGCAACTGCAATTCTTACTTCTTCTTGAAATGTAGGGACCACAGTACATTCCATCACATCCATCTAGTGTACACAGGTAGGTCCATTGTGACGGGCGGGCGGGCGGGCTGGCTGCTTTAATGGCTGTTTGCTGTTCCCCTACTCCACTCCACTATTTGACTATGGTGCTGCATCAATCAGTGGCTGGCTCAGGTGCAGCTCTTTAACCTACCTAGGAGGGAGGGCGGAGAGAAGACAAGGAAGGTGAATGAGCTGTTCCAATGTGAAATGCCGGAAACACAGAAACACAGACGACACAAAACAAGAGGTGGCAATGTATTAATTAATTGCATTTAATAAATTAGCTCATTATCACACATGACTGTACAAATGCATTGTCCAACAGGTGTTGAAATAATGGGATTAAAAGGGGAGATCCCATCCGAAAGACAAAAACAATGGCAAACACAAAAAGCACTTTTGGAATCTGATTTTAGTAAACACATAAGGAAAGGGTGCACCGGTCCTGGAAATACTGCAATACCAGGTCAATGTGTGGAGTGGACAGAGCAAGCTCTATTTCCATCTCCCTGTTCTAAAAATCCATTTAATATATGGTCCCCAGATAGGGGACGTATCAGATATTAAACTGATAAGAACAGATACTACACTTGATCTTAGCCAAAAGGCCGAGAAGCGATAACCCGAACGTGCCGCGCGTTTTGCTTCTTTTGCTTGCACCACAATGCAGTGCTGAAAGAGGAGGAATCAACATAAAAACGCCTTCCTGGCAACGCCCAAATGCCCTCCTGCCGTGCAAACACTGGCAGCAGCAGCAGCAGCAGCAGCAGCAGCAGCAGTAAGTGCATGCCCACTGCCACCCCTTCTCCTTTCACACCTTGTATCAGCTTTAATCCAGTCCAGTGCTGCCTGCTGAGCAGCACTGACCAACACTGCCTGGGCCCAGGCTTTTATCTCTGAGGCCCCATTATGATGTCAGAAAGCTGGCTCTGGCTCCTGAGGTCTCCACTATGACACGTGCAAAGTTCCGTCTGAACTTTATATAAGACGGTGCGGCTCAGTCAGTCACTCAGTGTTGCCTGAGAGGGCAACACTGCAACAGCCGGCCCCCAGGCTGTCTTTTTTTTGCACAGCTAGTTGCCTCCAGGAGGCCACAAGAGGGAGACAAGGGACTGCAAAATGGAAAATAGGCATCCACCAACTTTACAGACAACTTGTTCTCCTTGCTCCTACAACCTCCATCCTTGCACAGTTTGTTATTCTTCCAGGTAACATAGTAACAAATCCAAATTGCTGCTCTCTTTGTAGGCAAGCAAGGGTTTGTTGCAACTGCAATTCTTACTTCTTCTTGAAATGTAGGGACCACAGTACATTCCATCACATCCATCTAGTGTACACAGGTAGGTCCATTGTGACGGGCGGGCGGGCGGGCGGGCGGGCTGGCTGCTTTAATGGCTGTTTGCTGTTCCCCTACTCCACTCCACTATTTGACTATGGTGCTGCATCAATCAGTGGCTGGCTCAGGTGCAGCTCTTTAACCTACCTAGGAGGGAGGGCGGAGAGAAGACAAGGAAGGTGAATGAGCTGTTCCAATGTGAAATGCCGGAAACACAGAAACACAGACGACACAAAACAAGAGGTGGCAATGTATTAATTAATTGCATTTAATAAATTAGCTCATTATCACACATGACTGTACAAATGCATTGTCCAACAGGTGTTGAAATAATGGGATTAAAAGGGGAGATCCCATCCGAAAGACAAAAACAATGGCAAACACAAAAAGCACTTTTGGAATCTGATTTTAGTAAACACATAAGGAAAGGGTGCACAGGTCCTGGAAATACTGCAATACCAGGTCAATGCGTGGAGTGGACAGAGCAAGCTCTATTTCCATCTCCCTGTTCTAAAAATCCATTTAATATATGGTCCCCAGATAGGGGACGTATCAGATATTAAACTGATAAGAGCAGATACTACACGGGGGGGCGGAGCTAGCCGCTGACTGGAATGGCGGTGTAGTGCACTTTCTCCCGCTTCAGCAATAGCATTACAACGGCTCACAGCGGCATAAGACCTGCTACGGAAGTTTTACTTACCGGAACAGATTCCTGATACAGCCGACATCGATGTGGAATATGACCAGGAGACGACAGGTCAAAGCGGAACCCAAAAAACTCCCGGATTACTTCTCTGCGACGAGCCGGTCACAAGATGGCGCCGACTCACTGTCTGTGCCGGACGCGCGGCAACATCACAAGCAGCTATCGGCTGCACCAGGTCAGTCTGCAGAGGGGGAAACACAGGGCAGGATGGAAGAAGTGTCAGGCCCCGGTAAACGAGGAGCGACGGGATCGGGCCCATCCTCGCCCAACAGTAAAGGCCCTGCTTTTAAAAAAGCGCTCTTCCCTCACAGCTTGCCATCACAAGATACTCTCCTCACGGCTTCTGATATGTCTGGATTGTCTGAGATTTCAGATGATGCTCCCCTGACCACTGCAGTCATGAAGGGGTTAATGCATACATTGCAGACTTCCATTTCTGGAGTGCTGGATCGGATACTGGCACAAATTCACACGACGGTGGATGACCTAGGATACCGCACGGATCATCTAGAACGCAGCATGGGAGACCATGCCAAGGCTCACAATGATCTTATCGACGCACATGCTGAGTTTAAGGATGAGGTGAGATGGCTAAAAGACAAGCTCATGGATCAAGAAGATAGGTCGAGGAGAAATAATCTAAAAATCAGAGGGATCCCTGAAGAAATCTCACCCTCTGAATTACCCAATTTTCTGCAGACCATGTTTAAAGCCTTGGTTCCAATGTTTGCTCCACTGGATATAACTTTGGACAGATCACACAGAATTCCTAAATCTAGGGCTGCTCCGGAAAACGTTCCTAGAGATGTTCTCTCGAGGGTACACTTTTACCAAGCCAAAGATCGTATCCTTCAGGAGTCCAGAAAGTTGGGGAAACTCCCATCCCCATATGCTCATATTTCAATATACCCGGATCTGTCAGCTTCCACCTTGATGCTAAGAAAGCAGTTTCACCCGATCACTTTGGCTCTTAGGGAGCAGAATCTGAGATATAAGTGGGGTTTCCCGGTCAAGTTAGTGGTTTCTAGGAATGGTTCCACACATGTGATTCATACTCCTTCTGATGGGATTGATTTGCTACGCAAGTGGAACATTCCCGTCCAGGCTTTGGGAACGGGGTCAGCTAACAAGCCACCGAGACGTCTTCATCCGGAATGGGAATTGGCACAGGGACACTCTGCCACCTGATTTTTCTGCTGGTAGTATGGTCATGCAATAATGCTATTTGTTGTGGTTACCTTTATTCTCTCTCCCCCACGGAGGTCTGTACGGCGCAGTGTAGGCGCCATGTTTTTCTGTTTTGCACTGTTCTTATGTTAATATTTCTGTATTTAGTAATGTGGTACTGTACATTTCATGGTCCGCAAGATCCTATATCTTTGTTTCGAATTCATGATTCTTACCCAGTCAGACATAATAAGTTCTTTTATGCTGCCTCATGCCGATTAATATATCCTCTTTAAATGTAAAGGGGCTCAACAGCCCTTTTAAAAGGAGACAGATGTGGAAGGAAGCCTTGTCTCTTCGCAATGATGTTTTCTTTGCTCAGGAGACCCACTTCTCCTCCCTTCATCCACCGAAATGTACGCATTTTAGATTTCCCCATATATTTCAACCATCTCATTCCAGTAAAACCAAAGGTGTTTTGATTGCGATAAAGGACTCGGTTGCCTTTCAAATGCATCAGGTCATGTTAGATCCACAAGGTAGATTTGTGATACTCATATGCGACATAAACAATATTACCTTTACGTTTGTTAACATCTATCTCCCTAATTCACATCAGCTTAAGGCCTTTCATAAGATCCTCCGAAAGGTAAATAAGGTGAAGAAGGGGTTGTTGATTATAGGAGGGGATTTTAATGAAGTCATGCATCCCTCAATTGATTCCTCAAATGCCCATAGACCCCACTCCAATTTACACCACACAGTACACCTAGAAGAGCTTTATGATGTGTGGCGCTGTCAACATGGGAATGAGCGCGACTTTACATACTTTTCTGCGCCACACAAAGTATACTCTCGTATTGATATGTTTCTGGTGAGTAAATCTGGTCTTCAATGCATCTCCACATCCACTATTGGGGACATATCATGGTCAGATCATGCTCCCATATCTATAAAGGTCATAGACCAATTACCAACACCCCCTTTCTCTTCATGGAGACTGAATGATCTAGTATTAGAACATCCTCTCACAAAAGATTTGATGGATACACACGTCCAAACATACTTTGAAATTAATGCCCCTTCCTCAGCCAATTGCTTTTCTTTATGGAATGCCCATAAGGCATATATGAGGGGGATGGGAATTCAGGCTGCCTCCAGATTAAAAAAAGATAAGGAAAAAACTACTAAGGATATCCTCACTCAGTTACACAATCTAGAATCCCTTAATAAATCTAAAGTGACTCCGGACACTTCGCAAAAAATCAAAGTTCTTAGGGACCAATTGCAGGCAGTGCTGATGTCTGGACATATGGCCTTATTTAAAAAATTACAATTCGGATTTTATCTTC